>NC_039291.1:13049096-13169096 GCF_003368295.1 Carassius auratus | reverse complement strand
ATTTTTCAAATGAAGTTCTTAGCTATGCATATTACTAATCAAAATTTAAGTTTTGATATATTTACGGTAGAAAATTTACAAAATATCTTCATGGAACATGATCTTTACTTAATGTAATCATTTTTGGCATAAAAGAAAAATCGATAATTTTGACCAATACAATGTATTTTTGGCTATTGCTATAAATATACCCCAGGCTCACACACATATATGTATAGTAATTTTTTTATCATTAATGTCAACTATAATAATATTATTAAATTATTAATATGAATATTACTTATTTTCACAATTTGCTTTGGCTTCAGTTTAGCAACAACGTAAAAGCCGATTATTTACTTTTTTAAACAATACTGATTTTATATCTTTATACTACTATATAACAATATATTATAATATAATGTCATGTAATAATGTAAACAAAATGTAATAATAATACAGTTATCACTGCCACAAATCTGCATGAATGACGTCCGTTGGCTTTGTTGCTGCAGATAACTGTCATTGAGAACAACCATTTACTTTGAAGGTGTGGCTCATGAATATTAGTGGATAGTGACTCCATGCTCCTGTAAGATTTGCAAGTGATTATCATCTATTTAATATTCATGAGCTGAGCCTTCTCTAGTATTGTGATTCGAGGAGTGTGATGCAGTAGTTCACCTCTCTTGCAGTCACATGCTTCGTTCCTTTGACGTGGAGCAGGCGCTGAATGTTAAACATGTTGGTCTCCACATGTGTGAATCCCGATCCCGCACCGCCTTTTTTATATCTACAGGAAACAGGAAACGTGTAGACATAATCAAACCATCATGGAATTGGCAGGAGCAAGCCTAAATGTTTTTCTTTCACTCACATGAGGCCATTCTTGAAGTAGCTTTTGAATTTAGCCGATTCACATCCCTGGACCTCCCGGTATTGAACCGGACTGCCACCGAGATACTTGTCCAGTTGGGTCACATAGATGGCTGCCGCTCCCTGCTCGTCCTGGGACGATGTGTTGCCTATCCAGTAGTGGATGTCAGTAGATTGTGTGGTGCTGTTGCTCACCTGAATCACACAGATCAAAAAAAATCACTACAGATTATCACTGGATAAAGAACAACATTAGAAATTCCATAATGTTAACTTCCTTTATGTTCCAAAGGACAAATTAGTCATTTATTGTCATCTGGAGCAGTTCAGAAGTGTTCAGTTATAGTAAGTCTTTCTAAAAGCACTATTTAAAATGATGTAAGATTTGAAGACCAGATTACTTACATTAAGAATAATGTAGCAGTCACCTTCAAAGAAATTTCCATATGCCTGCTCTGGGACTGGGACCATTTTCATTTTCTAAAGAAATACAATATATGTGATAAGAAACATTAAAACTGACTCTTAAAAAGGAGGCTAATGGGAGAAAACCGCAGTGATGTCTTACACTGATGGTCCAGATCTGCAGGCCGGGTTTTCTCTGGATGGTTTTTAACACATCCTGGGCTTCTGTCATTCTGCTAGATTCTGAGAAGCAATCTCAACGCTCAAACTATCTGAATGAAACACAAATCCACAGCATAATACATCACGGCTGATAATAAAGCTTCAGGTATACTGGATCACATTTTGATGCTGAGAATCATAAATGTACCTGAATTCATGCTTGTATAATAAAAGACAATATGTAGAAATGAATTAATTTTGCAGGAAGATTTTGGATTATATTCAAAACGTAACACTTACTGCATGAACACATTTTATATAACATGATTTGCATATTAGTATGACATGTTTCACTGCAGTGTCACCTTTCAGTTTTTAATTAAATGTTATGACAGATTTTTGCAAATGTGAAATATCAAAAAACAGATGGTTTATGAACGGCTGATGAAGAGGATATGTCTAAATGTTGCTTCCTCTAGAGAATCTGTAGCGCCCAGCACCATGGCAACAAATGGATTTCACTTTCAAGAATCTGCTCAGTAAACACAAAAACTACCCAGCAACAGAAATGTGCATCGAAACGCTCTTTTAAAACCGGTCACTATTCACATTACAAATGATTTGGAAATAAACTCAGGAGTCACGTGATGGCCAAAACCTCTTTCAGATGTTTTATTATCTGTGTCTAGCTAACAACTTTCCGTTCAGAAAATATGATTTAGATGCGTTTATCGGGACAAATAGCTTGCAAATAAGTTGCATACTGCAAACAAAAAACAACTACACATCAGCAACCAGTCCTCTCTCATAAAACTCAGTGCTAACTGAAAGAAACACTGACCTTTTATAATCACAGTGCAGCTGTTGCTAAGAAACTGGGGCACGAGAATATTGACTGAAATATTGTGTTGAAGGTGAAGCATGAAAACACAAATATCTCACAGAACAATCTTAGTAGCATGTAGAAGACAGAATCCAAAATGTAAATATTAATTAAAACTAATATTCACCATAAACAAATAAAAAAAATGGTATTTAGTAAGAAAATAAACCAAGCACAGGTGTATACTGTATGATGCACTAATAATTAGAAGTCTCATTAGCATTTAATTTCTCGCGTGATCGTGTTACATAAATAACATTCATCTGATTGCTGTCTGACTAAAGAAAAGCACTATCTACTGTACAAGCATTGCATATTTAATAGTTTTGTGTGCTTTATGTCCTGACTGACTGGTTTTCCTGTCTATTGACAAAGCTTTTTAAACAATTGTCAGCACAGGCTTTTCCATAAATCCCAATCAATGACGTGGATCGGTCTCATATTTCCCACTGCGAGTTTAAAGATGAAGGATCTTTTGATGGGTAAAGACAAATTCATACATTTCTGCTCCAAATAATATTCTATCTGGAATACAACTGAGTGGAATTTCCATCAACCAGTTGGTGGTCGTTAAGCAAATTTGCTTGTATCGCAATGAAGTAAAACGTGAATCTTATATACAATTGTACATGGGTTCTGTGGTTACAAGTAAAAGTCATAATAATAATGCAAAACTTGATTATCTAACATATCCTGCAAGGGCTGTATATGAATAAGTCATAGTTTAAATAAGTTTTATTCTTACCTGTAAGCCTCACACACAGAGATGGCGTAGTAATGTATTAAAGAGTTATGACGAATCTCTATGAGCGTTTTCCTCTCCCTCTGTACATTGTTCATGTGTGCTGATCAGGGAAGGGCTCGTCTCTGTCCAGCCCTACAGGTGAGAACACACCTTGATACCCACACAAGACTTTATATGGAAAAGAACAGGAGCTCCCTTTGACCTTTTATGCACATAAAGCTTTAGAAACAACAATTGTCTAATAAAATCTAAAACTATACACATTTGTCTGTTCTGTAATTCCAAAATGATCCTATGAGAAAATAAAACAATACATTTGATTAGAATTAGAAGAGTTTTATTTATGGTTTTGCAAAAAGTTGCCTCAAAGGTTCACAGAAGGGGAAGATTATCAATGAATAATAACTATCTATCATATGACTTAGAATATAGTGCATGATTCGTGGACTACTTTAATGAAGCTTCTTACTGAAGCTTGAAAGCACAAGTCCATATTAGCATGAAAAAAGGGACCAGGACATTATTGATATTTTCTAAATTTGTGTTTCACAGAAGAAAGAATGGCATGGGTGATTCCAACTGATGATTCATTTTTTGGGTGAACTAACCTTTCACATGAAGTAGGAATCTCCTTCATCACCACATATTCTCTCAGTTCTATAAAACAAGCTTGTCTGAAGTTGTTGGAGGTCAGAGAGACTCTGGATTCCCCTCACATCAGCTCTGCGTCTCCGCTCGTTCACGCTTCAGACGGGAACGCCACGCAGACACTCAGGAGAGCCAGAGAGAGGAGACAGTGATTAATCTCTTCCTCTCCAGCAGACGGGGAGACGGAGCGAACCAATCCCCTGCGAGACGCTCTTGGACAGATATCAGAGGCTTCCTATGGCAAACGGCCCATCAGCCGCTAACAAATGAAGATAAGTAAGCAGCAAAATGGTGCTTCATTAAGGTTTAGAGGCTTCACCTTAATTGCAGGCCAGAATGCCATTCAGAGGGAGATAGAAAGAGGTGGGCGAACAAACACCCTAACTATTGTGTGCGCAGAACATTACAAGAATAAAAGTGAAAAGCCATTTATAACAAAGAAAGAAAATAAACTTTTCCCCCAGTTTTACTGATTAACAAGATCTTTCTATATTTTCTATATTTATATATATATTTCCACCTGTGTTTATCTAATTTTCTATGTCTGTTAATATATCTAGTCACTATACGTCTTTCTGACTATACATCTCTCTCTATCTATTCATCCATTCATCAGTCTACCTAGCTATTTATATATATATACATCTAACTCTCTACTTACCTATGTCTTTCTGTCTATCCATCCTTTGTTCCATCTATCAGTCTACCTACCTTATACAGTTTATCTACCTTTCAACAGTATTTATCCATGTATGTCTCTGTCTATACCGCTATCCATTTGTCTGTCTTTCTATAGATCTTTCCATCCACAATAGATTCTAATGGGGTCTGTTGAAACAGAATAAGACAGTTTTTCTCTCCTCGATGTCAGGGCATGCAAATTCAAACAATAAAAGGCATTCGAGTCAATGTGAGTTCTGAGGCGTTGTGAAGGTTTCTAATGTGAAGAAACTGGTTATGTTTGTCCCAATATCATATAGCAGCCGGTTATAGTGTTTATGAAGCAACACTTGTCCAATGCAATATGTTGGCGTTAAAGACTTAATTTTACTGAATTTAACACTGCATAATGAGCTCTCTTTAGGATTTTAGAGTATTTTCTTCACTAACAGCATAAAACAGTGTGTACAGCACACAGACACGCACACACACACACACAAACATTCATAACAATAGCAAAACAAACAGATATGACTCATTTCCAGAGGAGCAACCCAACATAACAGAGCTCATATTCAGCTGTTCCTTTCATTCACCGTTCCAGAGACACCTTAGGCAAACATCTCTCTGACAGCACTCGAATTCAAAATGTAATTTTATACTCACAAACACACAGCGCTGTTTTCATCTCCAAGAACCAAAACACGCAATCCATAACGTTCAAGGTCATGTGATTGACCGGGGTTCTTAATTACCATATTCGGATATTCTGAAGTTAATCGCTGAGATCATGAATTCACAAACAGCACAAATACATCACAAGATGTTTCGTAACCTAACCAAATATTGGTCAGAGAAATGATTCAATGACTAAATCAGTCTGGTTACATTAAGTTACACCAACAAAAATTATTTTACTTATCACTTTTACAGTGTTAACTACAACATAAAATATTAAATATCTGTGAAATAATGTGGAAACCATGCATCTTACCTTTCTCAGAGTCCAAGTTCAACAGATACAATAATTTAACAATGTATAAATGCACAACTGACCGCCACCACATATATTTCCATGGCTCAAAAAAAGAAAATATGTTTTTTCCTATGCTTTAACACCAACAATGAATATTGACAGTCACAGGTGGACTTCTGGTTGTTGCTCTGTGCTTAAAGTTCGTGGTAAATCATGCAGCAAACTAACTGAGTGCTCCGAGTTTGCTCATTAACTATATTTCACACGGCCCACATTTCTGTGCACTCCATTCTTTATACAAATCTTGTTGAGGAGAACCAAGCATATTTAAAATCATTGTACTGTAAAGGTCCTGCACAATGGACTTCTTGTGTGTAATCTGCTTCCCAGCATCCCTTTGGAACTTACTCAAGTGTAATGCACACGAATACAACACAAACATGTGAACCAATCTTTATTATGATTGCATCTTTTATTCCAATAATGATGATTATTAATTTCAGATCCTGACGGATTGCATTGCTGATTAAATGTAGTTGTTTTTTTTGTAACAATATATTGTATTAGTTCAAATCACAGTTGGGTAATAGAGGCAAATGTTTTTTATTTTTTTTAACACAATGCTTATATGCTATATTCTCCAAAGGCATACAAGAACCCAAGAAAATAATGGCATCATCCTTTGTCCAATATTATCATTCAGTCCAATGAAGATTCTTGACGGTCACCAAAAAAGTCTTGAGGAATTTTAAAAGACTCACCGTCCGCTCTTTCAGTTTTCATACACACAACATACACTTTTCAGTGTATGTTTAAAGGTTTTGAATTGTAAATATGCAGCATACAAAAACTCATTTGTGTGTGTCCCCATAAAAACAACAGTCAGAAGGCACTTTGTTCGGTACGAGAAAAAAAATTAATCACAGTTGTTGGAACTACCGATTACGCCACAGAAAAGACTGCCTGCATAGCCTAAAAAAAAAAAAAAAAAAAGACCACAAAAAGTGTTTTCACGCCTGTCCAGAAAAATATCACGTCTTGTTCTTTTTCCTGGTAAACATACTCAAGGATAGTAAACGCTTGTGTTTCTCTAATAAAACAATGCTTTTTTTTCTTCATTCTGCATTAAAAAAAACACACAAAAAAAACAGTGTATGTATTTGCTTGCCGAGGAATTATTTTGGCAGTTGGTCCTATGAGGGAGAAGGAGAAGTGTTCGTTGGGTGAGTGGTCTCTTCTAGAGGCCAGAGCCGAATGATGGCTCAGCCTGAGATGTTTGGAGAGGGTGTTCGTGTTTGCAAGCCAGTGCTGGACCGTATGCTACCTGGCCCTCAGGCTCTGTAACACACTGTAAACATCTGTCTCTTTGCTCAGGCCTTCAAACAGTGGCAGCAAATCCAGCAGCTCAGTGTCTGTCATGTCATCAAACCACGACTGCACCGGCACCTGTGAACACACCAACACCATTACTAAAACACACTGTTCTCAAGCTAGTAACTTTGCGCTATAAAAATACCATTAGCTTACCTTACCTTTAGATCATGCTATGAAAATTGTCTCTTAATAAGAAATTAAGAAACCCCCTTAAAGGGATAGTTCACCCCAAAATGAAAATTCTCATGACTTTCTTCTTCATAACATGATGAACATACTTTGCAGATTTGAAAATGACATTTAAATCTTTAGCTGAACTACACCTTAAAGAAAAGACATACAGTAAAGACTTTAAAAGTCAGCAAGATTTAAGAGAGAAATTCGAAACGTGTTCAATAACTGATGAATTTTGATTTGTGATCATGATTTGTGGTGGGGGGAAAAACATTTCATTTTCTAAAACAAATAAAATTAAATTGCAATTACATATAAATAAAACTAATAATACATGTAATCGTTGTTTTTCAAAAAATAATACTTCACTGTAAAATAAAAAGTGTTAAATACAATTAAAATATGAATAATAAATTGTTATTATTGTTCTATTTCACAGTACAACTGTTCAATTACAATGCTAATACTTATGGCACTGTTTGTTGCGTTCACAATAATAAGTGTTATAAGTGACCCAAACTCGGAAACCGAGGTGCTCCGAGACAATGAAAACAGTGAAACAACATAGCTCAGAAGATATTTAATTAAATCCCAGCCTTTGTGATTCGATAATCTCACTTTTTTAGATTCGGATTTTATTATACCCAATCGTGCAGAATTGAGAATAGCTACAGCTATCAGGCTTTAATCAGCACCTTTAGTTCATTAGTTTGAATACAGAATAACAGCTTCTCGTCTAACGGGAGGGATGCAAGCATGTGTAGGAGGGAGGTGACAGCACTGAGGTACAGTGGGATCTGTTTGACTGCAGCTTCCTCCACAGGTCTCTCACTAAACACTGAGTCTATAATTGATGAGAAGCTTTGACAAAGGAGTGTAAAGCGCCTGTGGCTGGGTTCTACCTCATTAGTTCCAGATGAGGGAGAGATGAAGACATAAATGCATGCACTGGGAGTCAACATGCATGCAATCTATATTATATATGAATAGTGTATTCTGATGCTGTAATGAAAAATAAGTTGCAGGTGTGGCCCATAGTGACACATACTGCGTTTTCTGGATGGAAGATGTAAGAGGCAGGTGAGTTGTCCACTATGATGACTTTGTTGAGCTCTCGGCCCAGAAGGCTGAGGTCTTTGACGTAGTTCCCCCGGTGGAACACACAGGATTCCCTGAAGAGCCGTGCCCTGAACACGCCCCACCGGTCCAACAGGTCTGCTACAGGGTCAGCATACTGCAAGAGCAAAATAGAGACAAATGCATGGTGACACGAAGGTCCAAAGACAGGCAGAGGTCATACACAAACAGGTAATCCAAAACAAGAGGCTGAGGCAAACTTACTGTTAAAGAAACACTTTATGTACCTGACTCAAATCCAGCCCCCTCCCAAAACACATGAAATAATATCATAATATCATATAAAAATATTATTAATAATAACAAATTCATTTGAAATGAATTTAACATATAATATATACTTTATGCATCCAACTCAAATCCATCAAAAAAAAAAAAAATGAAATATATAATTTGAATAATTATTACAAACGCATTCATGTAATAGTTATAATAATAATCATAACAATAAAAAAAATGAGTAAATAAGCAATAAATATAAATATTTATGTCTCCAACTCAAGCTCAGCAAACAATAAATAATTAATTCCTTGAATAAATAATTTTTACAAACCGCATTACTGAATGGATTGAAATCTGATTGATTTCCTTCAGCTTTTGAAAAACGGGGATAGTTTGCGATAATATAAGTTGACACACTCTTTTGAGAGTTTGTTTTGTTGCTGTTTTGTAAGGAATGCATTTTATATTAATACCAGTAGTGCATAATACATCATCTCATGAACAAGATAAACGATTATCAATGCATGACGAACTTTCTCAGTTGATTTTATTTTTATTATATAGCTATATATAAATCATACAGAATGGCAAAATCACTCTAAACAGCATTAAACCCCTCTGAGAGTGTCTCACAGGAGATGGATCCTTCACTTCATCATTGATTTCTATAACTTTTCTCAACTTTGTCGAGTCACTGGACATTTGCAATGGTAACGTTGCAGCTGTCACTGAAAATGACTTCCTTTGCTATAAACCGAGTCTGTGAAATATTGACTAATTGACCAAATATTGGAAACTACTGACTAGAATAAGAAAGAAAAAGAACGTCAGAAGAATCTTACCTTAGCCAAGCTGGCTGTGAAAAGAACACATTCAAACAGTTCTCCAAGTTTCTGCAGAAACTCATCCACGTGAGGCCTCTTCAGCACATACACCTTCAAACAAACCAAATAAACAGCTATTACTGATAGAAAAACAAACCAGTTCTGACACAAGAGATGCTGACACTGAACTTTCAACAAACCTCTTCGTAGAGTTTCAGTCTTGAACTTGTCGTTCAGTTGCTGCAACCCAGTGCAAGTAACCGAGAACAGGCCAACCCTGATCCACAAAGCCTATCCTGGATTACTTGAACCAGGTACCAGCCACCTCGCAGATGTATTCCAGCAACAAATAAGCCTCTTCGACTCACACACAGGCTTTCTATCAACACAATTCAGACTCCCCTCAAGTGTGTTTACTCTGAGCTTTCGGCTGTGTTCAGAATGGTGACATTTGTTTATTTGGAGTTAGTTACCACGAGCGAGTGCTGCTGACTACATCGCACCCAATGACTCGAGGAGAATGATAAAAAGGAAATGAGATTCAGACTGGGATTTAGCATGAGCCCTTTGGGGCCACTCGTATACAGTATGACTTCTTAAGAGATGAAAGGACGGACAAAACTGAATAAAAATATAAAGCCTCAGAGGACACATGTTGGAAATGGAAAGATGTCATTACATATGATGCTTTAATACAGCAGAAAACACTAAGAACAAGCGAGGTCACTAAGTTTTTATAAAACTCCAGGTTCTATTAGTTAAGTTAAGCTTGATGGACTGCATTTGTGGCATAATGTTGACTATCACAAAAAATTATTTCCCTTTTAGTAACTAAAACTTTTTATTTTGTTATTATTATTATTATTTTAACTGTAAATTTAATTTCAGTTTAATTAAAAGTTGCTACTGCATTTTTATGGTAAATTTCTGGGTGCTTTTTTAACCATATATTTTAACAAATCATTTTTGCAGTGTAGTAACCAAAAGTGTTAGCATAATTTGAATATAAAAAATCACTTAAATAACTGGGTAAAAGTCTAATTTTACAACTTTGTTTCCCAGTGCCCTAAAATAGCTGTAAGAAGATGGTTTAAGCAGCTTTATGGCTCAAAAATTTCACATTGTTTGCAGAAATATTATTGAAACTGCTTAAAAAAAAAAAAAAAAATAAAGAATGAAAACAAAGGAAAATAATATAGTTTTTATTATGCCACAAATGCTGTCGATTAACGTGTATGGAATGCAAAATATCCTTTCATTTAAATTTACGACACAGCTTGTCAAGATTGAAATTGCAGCCCAAAAAACACAGTTCAATTTCAAAGGGGGCGAGAGCTTTGTTAGTAATTTACCCATGGCTACATTTAAACCTATTTGCACAGTACCTGATGAACTGTTCCGTCAATCTCCACAGGGACTATAAAGTCTGCGTTGCTGATGGGCTGCGGGCACAAAACAGGAAATCATGCGTTAGGAGCCGGCTTGAAACCTACTGTAAGTGTGTTACAGCTGAGAGAGCCAGAGGGAGGCATCCACTGCTGCACAGCTACCTGTAGTCAAGACTTTCAATTAGACTTCTTTGAGCTTTATGAGTGCATGAGTGTGCGCATTTGAGCATGTGTGTTTCTGACAGCTGACTGCATGAAGCTAGGAACTGAGACTTGATATGCTTTTAAAGAAAGCGGAGTGCTGGGAGACGATGAAAGAGACTCAACGGGTGGCTACGAGAGAAAAGAGAAAGCGAAAGGGAGATGAGGATGAGGACAGGAGAATCAACTTTGGCTCTATGCACTTTTCAAGGGCTTGTTAAAAACAAGGAAATTCTGAGAAGCTCAGCTCTGACCTGACAGCAGAGAAGAAGGCTCACCCAACAGCTGAAATAAATCCGATTTTAAGAATGTTTTCATATGGAAAATTAGATAAAAATTGTGTTAAAATGTTTAGTAATTTAATGTCTGTCTGAATTTAATATTTTATGAAATGACTAATTTCAGAACAGTTTTCACAGTGAAGTGATTTACACATCAGTTCATAATATGGCCAGCAGGAGGAGTGTGTGATCTATATGAATAGGAATTGTAACACTGGAATCATTGCAATATATTTATTAGCTAGAATATAGATATATGTGTGTGTGTGTGTGTGTGTTTGTGTGTGTGTGTGTGTGACCAAACACAACATATAAATTGTAGTTGGAAGGGGTCTTGTATAACCCCATAAAAAAGACTATATGACTGCACATTATCCTAATTTATACAAGGCTTCCAGATAAGAAAACACGTCGACTTTGAGATTGATGTGAGATTAATTTTGTTTTTGTAATAGAATATATTGTAAACACTCGGTCAAGTAATCTTTTTTGTGTAACTGTGAGCATACCTTTCTAATGTGATGTGTGTGTGTGTGTGTGTATGTGTGTTTTGGCGTAAGGATGGGTGTATTTGTGTGTGTATGTGAGGTTGTGAACGCGCACAAAGGCATGCATCCCTCTCTCTGGGCCTCTTTTTCTCAGTCGCCGCCTTTCTCTCTTTTCTGAGCAAAAACAGGAGCTGCCAGGCAGACATTTTAAAGGAGGACAGGCTTAACAAAACACAGTTATTAGTCTTCGAGCAAACACATTCAGAATCTGTCACTGTCGTTCTCTTTTGGGAGTGGGGATGTATCCAGCTGTGGAAGACGTGTATGCATTAAGCAGGATGTGTGTGCATATGTAAATGTGGGGTGATTGTGTGCAATCAGCTGGCCATAGTTGTTTGTCTGACCGTGTGTATGTGTGAGAGAGAGGGAGAGCTAAAACCACGCCTAAAACAAAGATGCAGAGAAGTGGGTCACTGCGCTTAGCAGGTGGCTCCCCGAAGCGCTTCTTTCTAGGGACCAGACAAACATGTAATCTCGGAAGAGGATTTCATTCATTTGAGACTTAAAATCCACCCCAACGGCCTCAAAATACTGCCAGTACCTTCTGTTATCATGTCTTAGGTCGCACAAATACATCGTCTGGCACACTCAAAACCACTGTTCAGGAGTAAATCTCCTGAAATTGCTCTTATGGAAATAAAAACGAATAACAGACAAATACTGACTATTTCTGATTACTATTTTAAACTACTCCTGTCAGTCTTAAATGAAAGACAGGCATTCATACTCAATATTTTGCCCGCATTCTCCACCATCTTTGATAATTGTGTTTTCTGGGATTTCCTTCTTTGAAAAGAATAGTTATGACACTAAATGCAGCCAAAACAAGTTATCATTGGAGGTAGAATAACTAAGACGCCTACTATATAAAAGGCTGCCTCCATAGGTTTTAAAACAATATTGAACATTACTTGGTGCTCTTCAAAAGGTCATTACTAGCCCAAACGTGCCACTAATCCATTGCTATCTGAAATATCATAATATCAAAATTGTAGTATTTTTAGTGCGTGTGTGTGTGTGTATTCAGAAGTACCTTGAAGGAGCTGTGCACGAGGGTCTCGTCCAGGTCAATGACCACACAGTTCTTGCTGTAATCATTAATGCTGACCTCAGGCAAGAGGTATTCAGCTGGAGGCTGGAGGAAATACAGAACAGATGGATGTAAGGAGGACAGGAGAGCAAACAAGCAGTTCAATGGAGGATAAAGATGCATGCTTATCATATCAGCCAGACATTGGGAATGATCATCAAAAGCTAAAAGCCCTCCTCCGATGTGATTCTTTTAAAAGGGGGTGATTCTTATCTATATCCAGGCTATGTAAATTGCACTGGCTTGTATTATGATAAACTGTTTGCACTGAGTGAAAAATGACAGCTAACAGTGTGTGGTTCACTAAATTCCCAACTTAACCTTTACTCCAGTCCAGACACTTTCAAAATGCATAAGAGGGAAGATACTGAAAGCAGTCATTAAGTGTCAGTCAGTCAAAGCAGGAGGATCTGGAAGCAGGCGGTGAGACATTCCCAGCTGTCATCTTAGAAAACACCAGCGGATCTGAGGTTTGATTACAATTACTGTGAGAATGAGAACTCCTGCCAGCATTTGCTCAGCATGGATGCTAGCATTTAGCTGAGCAGGCAGAGGCAGGTGGAGTGTGTTTCAGGATTTGGGTCTCCCCTATCTCCAGCTCAGCGTGAAGGCCTGGCTCAGATCAGCAAACCTCTCTGCACGCTCTTCCTCTAGCAGGTGCAGTGTGGGATGATTTGACTTTCTGAGACTGCTGTTGTCCTCAAGTACAGCTTATTGCTATCAGCACTACCAGTCTCCCAGTTAACTTGACCATATGACTCTATAACCAAGCTTAAAGGGATTGTTCACCAAAAAAAATTTAAATTGTATGTTTATTTGCTTACCCCCAGGGCATCCAAGATGTAGGTGAGTTTGTTTCTTCAGTAGAACACAAACCGAGATTTTTAACTGAAACCGTTGCGGTCTATCAGTCATATAATGTAAGTGGATGGGAATCACGGCTTAAACATACAATAAAAAATAAAAAAAACATACAAACAAAACCAAATTAAACCCTGCGGCTCGTGACGATATATTGTGTAAAGATCGAGGATACATGAAACATTTTGATGAGATCTGAGCTGTGTGTGAGAAAAATAAAATAAAATCTGCACTGAAGGATTGTGCAGGTCATTGCAAAATGTATTGCTGTAAGTGATAGGATCTTCGTGTAATTAATTCAATTCAAAGGTTTAATAAATTCAATGCCCAAGGTCACTTCTGTCACTGAGGCACAATATGTGGCTGTTTTCCAAGATTATTATTATGTAAAGTGATGAAGAAGCTTAATGCATCACGGAACTAAAGTCAGAAAGGTTTCTCTCGAGAGACAGAGATTTATGCACAAGCATGCAGGCAAAAAAAATTAATAAAATAAATATAATACATACACTGGGAATAAGGATGACCTGGACCTGATCACACTGAGAAATAAAACCAGTTAAGTAAGAGAAAAAAGAAAAAAACAAAACGGGGGGAAGAGAATCATCAAAAAAACAAGCACAACAAACACGACACTGTGAAAGCACAGAAATGACGAACTATTGTACATCATTACAACATGACTAAGACAGACAGACATGCTGACAGAAATCCCATCCTTGTTCACAGCTAAATCCTGCCTGGAATCTCTCCGGAAGAGCCGGAAAACACATGGGTTTCATTTAAATTGTCTGTGGATCTAAAACAGGGCAGCTTAGAACACATGAACATGTAAAACAGCAGGACATTCCTCTGCAGATCGCGAGTCGTTTGCAGGCAAACACTGCGGTAATGCGATCTGATTCAGATCCATTTATAGCTGCCTGTACCTGCTTTGGCAGCACACAGGAGTGTTTGTGGAGCGCTCTGGCTTAAAAGTTTCAGCACGGACAGTGAGGTCACTTCACACGGTACACTGCCCAGAATGTGTGTGTGTGTGTGTTTGGATGAGTGCAAGAGAAAAAAGAACAAGAAAGAGTGAGAAAATACAGACTATTAACTGCAGTCAGACTGGGCTACTCTCAGTCGAATTTGAGACTTTTTCCTCAGGAGAACAATATGAAAACCAGTTGCAAAAGACTCAATTTGATTTTGTTCCCTATAGGAGAAACAACCGAGATATTAAAACGATCTCATTTGTGCTTTTTACTTTTCAACAAGGTGACCTGTTTTGCATAATTACTTTATTAACCGGAAAACAGCAGAGATGACGTGCAAATAAACAACACTATCAGTGGGCACAATGCGTATTCCCCCTTAAGTGTACATAGCCAATGGGAGAAAGAGAGAAAGAAAGAAACAGAAGAGGAAAGAGGGGCAGGAACTATATGGGCAGCAAGTAATCAATCACACAAGACACATACTTTATTGGAATTAGAACCAGTTCAGGAATGTGAGAGAGAGAGAGAGAGAGAGAGTGTGTATGTGGGTGGAAACTGAAGAATGTGTGTGAGGGAAAGCGGGCCCATCATTTCTAGAACTGGATGGTAAACATCCAGGCGGGTTCACAGAGTTCGGAACAGCTGGAAAACTTTGCGGTGTGGACACGGGAACAGCATGCACAGAGCCTGCATTCGGGCGCAGCTCACAAACAAGAAAAAAACCTCAGCTAAACCGAGAGAAAATGAGCAAAGTTTGCTAATAAACAGACTTTACTCTGAACTGGACCAACATTAGCAATTCAAACGCAGTCAGACTTGAACTCTGCAATTTCATGCATCCATTGCTGAAGATTTTCAAGCTGTTAAAACTGTCTTTAGAAAAATAAATGAGGCCTCACCTTTGGAGGGGGGCTGTTCTCCTCGGCAGGTGGAGGGAGGGAGCAGGTCTTGTTGTTGGTGGCTGGTGGTTCCACATTATAGTCCCGGAAACAGCAGAAGAAGGGACTAAAGATACTTCTGTTCCTGTGTTTCTTTAAACTGCTGTTGGACTGGGAGACTGTGACAGAGAAAAACACACACACCAAACATTGGTCACTGCAAATGGACAAACTGTTTCAAAACATCCTGTTCAAAACATCTGGGGCTTTATCTTCCCTGCCCTGTAACTTTAAATCCGTCGGCCTGGCGTACAGCACACATTCACGAAGGAGGTCGTAACGAGTGAAAAAACAAAAAACAACAGTCTGTCGGAGTTTGCTTATTGGTTAACCTGCACAGCTCACATGACTGAACAAGTGTGCAAACAGCTCCGTTTGTGTATTATGGTACACAATACGCGTCTCTATGGGCGACTCAGTCACCTTTACCCCCTATGCTTGTACGCCAGCAGTTCTGTTTTTGCATTTAATGCATACAACAGCACGTCATTGTGCACAGCAATAAGTCTTAAGTACAGTTACACAACCTGATTTAAAAAGCCCTGTAAAAAAATGCAAATGAGACATTGTAAATGCTGAATGTGAAGAAGACATGATTAAGCTGATGGCAGTGGGTCTAAAATTGAGTGTACATGTGCACGAACATTAGCATGACATCAAGGGTTGCAGTAAAATCAAATAAAACAAAAATTACATTAAAAAAAAACATCCTCTTTACTGTGAAATAAATGTTTGCATGATCCCAAGGTTTGCACAGTCCCAAAATAAAGGAACGGCATTTTTCAACAAAACAAAACAAAACAAAACAAAAAAACCAATAGAATGTCCTCTTTATTGTAAAATAATTCACATAAGGTTTGCATGATTCCAAAATACGGGACAAACAAAACAAAGCAACTAAAAATTGGGCTGGGCGATGTCAACAAATTTGGCATCAGACGATGTCTACAGTGAAACATCGCGATGGATGTTGACATCGGTTGGGGGGGGGGTGTAATAGTATTGTAATTGGAGTTAGAAGCGTGAATCCTTATAAGGGAACTAATGATTCCTACAGCGTGACAAAATACTATAGAACCACTGATCTATAATAGAAATTCATTGTAAATTGATAAGTTATCGTCTATCGACCCAACCCTAACTAAAAAATCTAAACAGCCTTTCCTTTTAAAGTAACCCATCTGCCCCTCTCACAATAACATTCTGGTTGTGTATACATATGTGCATGATATTTTGCCCAGTAACTAAACAACTAAACAAACAGTACCCAGGAACTAAACAAACAGTACTATGACATCACTTGGTCACAGAAAAACTGAACGAGTTGATCTAATGAGGCATGCAGGCCAGGTATTGGTATTGGAAGAACAGGTTGCTCCTGACAGCAGCAGATGTTTGGCAAAATAGAAGGGGCAAGTAAAACATGTGTAAAATGTGTATTTTATAAAAAAAAAAAAAAACTGTTTTTGATAAACTGAGTCACAATAGGCTCAATGATTGATGACTGAGATGTCGGTGTAGATGTGTCTTTCTAGTCATACTACTATATTGTGACTTGCTGCATGTTAAAGTGGCACAGTACAGATAGGGTTTCATGCTATCCAGGTCAGTCGTGAGGGCCAAGTGCTCTCATTGTTGCAGTAACGCCTAGTGTTGTCAAAAGACCCGGTTCTTTCGGTACCAAGTCGGTACAAAGTTTTTTTAAATGTCACGGTACCAGGTTTCTTTAGGTACAGAGTACCCAGTCAACCCGGTTCTTGACGCAAACAGTGCTATGATTTCCGTGAAGCAGAAAACGAGGACGGAATCTCAAAATCCAGACATGAAAATTAAACGTACATTTTAATACTCTAATTAATTTGTCAAAGTTGGCATAAATTAATCAAATCTCCATATGGACCAGTATCTGTAAATGTTAAGCCGCAAAAGTTGGTTGAAATATGAATCCTGCATGTTCTGCGCGTCTCTGTGTGAATGAATGAATGAATGAATGGCAGAGAGGTGCGGGTTTGTTAACTACCTAGACTGAAGCGTGGGACGCTTGCAGTAATGAGGACATAAATACATAAACAACATCACTTCACTTCACAAGCAATTTACCGTTTCATTTGAGTAAAACCAGTGTCAATTTAAAGGTATTCACAGCAACCCGTCAAAATAAGTTCATTTTTACATAAAGGCTTTGTGCTAGAAATATCACTATTATTTAGTAGAATGTATGTGATACTGCTACTACAGCTAAAAAAATCAATAAAACTTAATTTTTTAAAGAAATAAATCACAAAATATTTCTTCCATGTTTTAATTTTAATAGCAAATCCCCTTTATTTACCAAAAAATAAAATGTCTTTACATTTTATTTATTAAAAGACAAATTAAATTTGGGTGAAACTTGTTTACTGTTTTTCATAATTATATTACTTGTAGAAAAACTTTAAACACAATGTTAAATACTTATAAAGAATGACATTGGTTTTACTTTTAGTGATAAAAAGTGTTTTTTTTTTTTTTAGCATATATTGGTGTTTTGATTGGTACCGAAATTGGTACAGAGGGCTGTGTATTTTCACTGGTATCGGTACCGAATACTGAAATTTTGGTACCATGACAACACTAGTAACGTTTATCGTTACTGCACCTTGAAGTGCTAACAATCAACCAATTATATACACTTTCATTAAATCAAGAACTAGTACAGTGCAGTAAACAAAAAAATAGCAGGAAAACATGGCTTGTGATTTTTAACAAGTTCAGCCTATTATTGTATTTATATAATTATTCAGGTAATCAGATTTTTTTTGTCCATGTATGTTAACTTTGAGGTCTCCTATTGATATGCTTATTGTAAAAGATACAAATATATTTATTGAAATATAAGCATGGATGGTGAAAGAAATTACAATTAAAATAACATCAATAAAATTTCCTTGTACAACACAATCTTCCTGCTTATTTGAATTACATCAACAAGAGAAAAAAAGTACTTATACTCATGCTCTTGTGACCTGAGCCATGTAATAGTTGATGTCAAGACATATTATATAGACGTCCTCCATATTTATCAGATTTTATGATTATAAAATGAGTGTAGGCTAAATTAGTTTACTTGAATGTGTATTTTATCTAATTATGTGAGGTCTAAAACTTTTTGTGCTATTTATTGTCTTGGCCAGGTACAGGTATCTCTGGTCTAAAAGCTTTTAAATCTCAGCACGTCTAACCTCCTTAAATAAAGGTTAAATAAAAATAAAACCTCTGAGCCAAACAGGTCTCAGTCTCATAATGAAAGAAGCATTAGGATAATAGCTTACAGCATCTGTCTGATTACTGCTATTGGAAAACACATAAGGTCATATCAGACCATGAGGAAATACACTTCCTGTGGCCCAGTACAGCTTGATGAGGTAGACAAGAACTCAGTCCAGCCCAAGTACACTGGTCCTTACGATCATCTCAGAACAACCATCTTTGGCTAGTACCATTATTAACCATGTGCATGACTGTATAACAGGTCACTTGCTTCTGTGAGATGTGAGATATTGTTGGGGCTGAACAGGCGACACATTTGAAATTATTGCTGACCCCTTTATTATAAAGGAACAGTCACACGAGGGGTCTACAACAGAATTTAGGAAAAAACTTCATAAATGGAATTAAATTATATTTATAATTTAATTTATAAATTATAATTAAATAATAAAAATGGATGAATAGATTCTATTCTGGTATTTTGTAAAAAAAAAAAAAATAATAAATAAAAAAAAAACATTCACTCAAGGAGAAAGTGTCTATAAACACACTGTGAGATACTTGTGTGAAACTAATTTGAGGGGCGTCTCCAAAGAAAGAGAGACAGGCACTAGACCCTCTGATTTTCTATCTGACTATAATTACCTGTCAGGTGACAAGCTGAGCTCTGAGGCGTAACGAGATGTAAACGAGCCAAACGATCTTCTACACAGAAACATTACAGAGCGTAATTTAAAACATATTTATATAGTATTTTAAAACATAATTGCACTGTTCTCTGACATATTATGAGTAACTAAGTCTACTGAGGATAACACACGGTACGATCCAATCTCTACGTTCACATTCCCAAAACACCGTTCCTGTGTGATCCCCCCTCCTGGGCCTCCATTTTGAGACTGTTAGTATTTTCCCACCTTGATCATCTGCCTTGCACAGCAGTCTAATAATATGCAGGTGAGAAGGACGCTAGAGGGAGGGGGGCAAACAGGAGGTGGGCAGTACAGTATAATGAAGCCTGTGCCCTGTACCAGCCCCCTGAACAACCATCCGTCCAACCAGTGTTGCCAACTTAGCGACTTTTCAGACCCCCATAGCGACTTTTTTCCAAAAAAGCGGCTAGCGACAAATCTAGCGACTTTTTTTGACAGACCTTATTTAGTCTCTGAGACTCTCCGGTACTGCCGCACGAGCTCTCTCTCTCTCTATTTCTCCCAGCGTGCGCACACGCCTCACTCTCTCTGCATCTGCTATGTTCAACGAGCAGAGAGGAGCAGCACTTTCAGTTAAAAAAATATATTCTGTTGCTTCTAACTCTATTTTACATACAAGTATAGCCGAAATCACAGTACAATCATTATCTTAATCTTATGTGTATGTGATTTCATTAGACAATGTCGTGAATAGGATTTTAGTGCAGAGATTAACATCTTTGAGAGCTGGTTATGTATTCTTAATAGGCGCGTTTCAGTCATTATAATATTAATTCCATTGTCGGACAACAGAAACATTCAAATATAATAATAAAAAACTTTTATTGAGAATTTTGGCTGCCTTAAAATGCAGTACATGAGCACAGAAAGGGCAAGATAATATGACGCACTTACGTCATGAATATGCTAATTAGCATATGACGCCATCTATCGACATTTAGCGACTTTTCAGGCAGGGTTTAGCTATTTCCATTGAAAGAAGTTGGCAACACTGCGTCCAACACAAACAGGGATTTGTCCACATGCACACATACAAACATACCCATCTAAAAACATATACTCTGGCTGACCGCAGGAATGTGGCCGGAATCAGTTTGCATGGCGATGCCGTCCCCGCTACAGTGTGAAGAAGAAGTGTTGTGTATTCTATTCAAATTCAACTTCACTCTACAAACTGTGGTTAACAGATGTCTGTATTCATGAATGTCTGACAAAGCAGAGATTAGTGTTGCACGATTAATCAACATAAAACTGAAATCACACTAAGGCTTAGTGTGATTTTCAAATTACAAAACATTCTGTACTAGAATAAAATAATATATTATTTATATATATATATATATATATATATATATATATATATATATATATATATATATATATATATATATATATATATATATATTTGTGTGTGTGTGTGTGTGTGTGTGTGTGTTAATATTTTGTGTGATATTGTTCATTAATAATCATAATCATAAAAAATATTATATGATTATTTTTATTGGCCACAAACATGGAGCATTTTTATTTTACGTTTACAAATAAGTATGCTTTTTTGTGCTTTCTTGTTTCCGAAAGCTGATTTTAAAAACTAAATAAAAGAAAGATTAATTTTATACCTCCTCTACATTGTACAATCTAAGCTGTCTCAGAAAAGCATATTTACCCTAACCCTTTGGTTCTATGTAATATTACTTATTTTATTTTATATTATTTATATAATAATCATTATTTTTATAGTAATTTGGATTTTTAAATCACAAAACGTTTGTCCACTAAAGTGGTGCTTCAACAAAAAAAACAAAAAAACAAATTGGATTAGTTAGATTTTCTTTTTTTTAGTGCAGCCCTAGATTGTGTAGAGACACCAAAGGAGACAGAGTCGGAGAGAAAAACTCAGAATCCTGCAGACAACAAATGACAGAAAACTAAGTCTACAAGGGCCTGACGTTCCAAAGATACTGACGTTTGATTGACAGCTGTCTTTTTGGGAAATCACAGTGCAGAAAACAGAAATGCACAAGGAAAAATCTCAATACACAAAACAAGAGCTGCAAAGACACATTCTAGCAATTCCCCTTTCCCTGTCTGCAGCTTCCAGCTTTGCTAAAATGGAACTTCAACTGAAGCTTTGTTTCCATCTTATGCAGACCATTCCCACAGTCAGCAAGTGAATTAAACCTGATGCAGAGCGGTCACATGGGTGGGCACGGTCTCTTTGCTCTCACAGCCGGAAGAGGAATGCACAGGAAATTCCTTACATTCCTGACAGGAAGAGATAATAACCCTCTGACCCACAGTGTGGAAAAAAACCCATCTGCAAAGAAGCTTTATTACAGGGGACAGAATTAACTGTGGTCTGTGTGTCTGTGAGGGGAGAGTGACAAGAAGGAAATTGGGGAAAAGTTAAAGAAGAGAGGGATACAGAAACAGACAGAGGGAAGGGCCGGGTAAAGCGTCAAACGCCCGCTCAGTTGTTGCTTTAATAATTAAGTTGGTCAGTTCGATGTGAGCAAACAAAGGAACTGAGAGTGATAAACAACAAGTTCACAAATCTGTTTTGCGGTTTTGTTCCGAAGGCTGATTCGAAAGAGGAAAAATGAGAAAGTGGTTTTAACTGTATTCACCCTTTTACACCGTATCATTTTACTCTAACATTCCATGTTGTCGTAGTGAAGCCAATTGCTTAAGTCTTCCTTCCGGCTAGTTCCTTCCCTAATCAGCCAGATGAGAGGTGAAGATCCGTGTCTTACATCATGGGTTTTTAAATGTTTGCATATTCAGTGTTCAGCTCACGTTTCTGTCTCAGGTCTGTTAGTATGATGTAAACCAGAAGACATCGGAGAGCCAAGCCAGTCGACTGATGAAGACATAAATGACTGTTGATTGTCTAGTGAACTATTCCTGTCATCTGTAGAAACACATTTTTCATCTCTGCACCTGCTAATCCATAAAGCAATACTATGCATACTTTAATATAAATATTGTGACGAGTCAGCTGCCACCTAGAAGAAGCGGCTAGAAGAAGCCGCTGCCCCTCGTGCCCCGGACCAGAGAGGGGAGCGTGTGCAGCAGCCGGACTCCACCCCTTACCTGGACCCTTACTCCATGAACACTGCCCGACCCACATGAACCCCACAGCACGACGAGGACACCAGAGCCCCTGTTTGTTTTGGACACCCTCCCCCTTTGGACATATTTGTCCTGTTTACTTTATTTTCTGTTAATAAAAGCCACGCCCACTGTGTCTGTCATTGGCTCCTCCCGCCACACTATAAATATATAAAACTCAGGTCAAACATATTTATTTTACTATGGCTGAATAGAAGTGCAGAAGTCTATCAGTAACAGTCTGTTGTTTTTGATAACGAAACAAATGCCGCCTTTTACTGTGATGTCAAGTAAGCATATGTTTGAAGCCTTACCAATAATTAGGATCAAAGTACTTGTCATTTTGCTTTGGAGATAACTAGCATTTACATTTGATAGCTTTGTGAGGGCAAAGAGAATTGCAGTGTGCAAGCACACACATGATGTACTGACTCGAAGCATCACCTTGAGGCAGGGAGTTCCTTATACTCAATCTCAGAATGGACTAGGTGTGTATGAAAATAAAAAATATATGAAGTAAGCAGAACTACATTTCAGTGTTTCACTCCACTGCCTTAAACAATGTCTTAACAAGAGCACCAAGTGAGAGGACTAAAAGTAGAAGGATCTGTCAGGAAAGTATTCATTACAATGCATTAAGCGAGACAAGGGAAGAGAGAAATGCTAGCGTTTGAAGTCTGACACATTTAAACACTCCAATGGTTTTGTAAGCAATGTGACAATATTTAAAACAAACAAAAAATCTGCTGACAGATAAATGTTTACAATGGAAGTCAATGGCAGTGGTTTTTAAACCTTGGGTTCTGAAACGTAAAAAAATCTAATGTCAAAAATCAAATCTTTGTACCTTAGGGTTCCTTTGGCTCAGTGGTAGAGCATTGTGTTAGCAGTGCAAAGGTTGTAGGTTCAGTTCCCAGGGAACACACACAAAAAAAATGTATATCCTGAATGCACTTTAAGTCCCTTTGGATAAAAATGTCTGCTAAATGCATAAATGTAGTCAATTAAATAAAGGTTATGAACAAATCACATATTCTTGATTTTACTGCATTTCATGAAATGTCCCAACTTTTCTGGATTTGGGGTTTTATATATATAGGGGTCGCATCAATATAAAATAATAATAAAAATAGGGTCGCTCTTAAAAAAGTTTGGAAACTACCGGTCTATGGGAACATTCAGTATCATCTCACAGACTTCCATTGCAAGTGGTTTTGTGTCAACATTTGACCTAATATGGTTTTAAAAACTAATGGAAAAGTCCACAGTTTTCTGTTCTACATTTTTTCAGTCTACATTTTTCTCATCAAAAGCATGTACACAAAGTCAGCTATACATAAAGGTTATGAGAATTAATGCAGACAAAAAGGCAGTCTATAAGATGCAGCTTCTTTTCAGAAGACGATAATCTATCAAACATTGCACATTTACAGTCATCTCAATGTTGGTGATGTGAATTCATCATAACAAACAACAATCACAGCCTTCTGCCTCTTTCAGGTAAGACAACATTCCTTGGTGTGTATTTCACCAATAATACAGTGTTACATAACACGTGTGCAGCAAAAAACAATATCACAGTTTAGTGGTGCAAGCTTCATATAAAGAGCATTAAAAATACACCCCACCAAAGGTACATACTGTACAGCATTGTTCCAACAATATAGTGACTTTTGAAGCCTGTTTAACTTAAAAACAATGCAGTAGTGCTGCAACAACGCGTCGACGTTATCGATTACGTCGACTACAAAAATACATCGACGTGCGTGAAATGCGTCGACGCGTCACACTGTTTGTTTACATCTCGCGTAATGGCATACTGGGAATGGAGAAAGTTGCATTCTATTACAAAAACAGAGACCATTGTTATCAAAAGTATGTGAATACTTTAAACAGAGGACAAATGAAATGGCCCTTTGTTCCCTTTGTAAAACCGATATGGTGAACCACGGCAGCACAACTGCGATGCGCGAGCACCTCCGAGGAAAACATCTTGGCGCTCTCTGGTGTTACGGTTTAACTGGATACCGTGTGATCTGGTGACCAACTTCCTGGTTCAGGTCTGATATTCTTGCGCTTGCGGCATTCTGAAAAGTTGAGATTTTTTTTAACTCGATGCGGTGCGGACGCGCCTGGAAAAAACGAAAAAACGGCCCCTTAAAAGACAGCGCGCCGCGAGACAACAGTCACAGACCACCGAGCTACCCCGAATCAGCTCCAGATCTCTGGAAACCATGCTAAACCATAGCAGAACCACCCTGACTACATTTTATGGTTTGTGATGCTAAAGAACATTTCATGACGTCTCAGACAACTGTAAATATATGGCTACTGTGGTTTAATTATAAATGCTATCATATTTACCATAGTAAAATAATTTTATTTGCCTCATTTATTTTATACTGTAAAAACTTCAACCACATAAGTTGAAAATGAATAAAGGCTGAAATTATAAATGAAGATATTAGAAGTTGTACTTATATTTTTTTTGGTAAAGTTATCCAAAGGATTCATTAGTTAATTTAAAAAAAGAACATTAGATTAATTATTTATTGTAATAAAAATAATCGTTAGATTAGTCGACTAATCGAAAAAATTATCGTTAGATTAGTCGACATAAAAAAATAGTCGTTAGTTGCAGCTCTACAATGCAGCTGTTGTGATGTATAGCAGAATTTAAGAATTATAAAATAAGATCTCATCAATCACAGACACTTAATTATAACTTGATTATTTACACAAAGGCGAAATAAATTAACAGAAAAAAATCCACTTATGCCAATTTAAAATACTAAAGATAAATCAATATTGATTTAAAATGTTGTGATTGACAATTAATAAATAACATTTTATATTAATCAAATAAATTAAAAACTAAATGCTACAAATAAATGTAGATTTTTTTTTGTCAATTTAACAGTTTTATTACATTTTTAGGGTTTTCAAAGCTTTAAATAAGCATTAAATGACGTCACTGGTAATCTAAATGTAAAAATAGCATTAATAAATGAGCTTGCATTATGTTATTCATATTATATGTACAAAATGTTATTCAATGTAAATAGAAACTGATATATGATATTTTAAATAAAAATCTGAAATAAGGTACTTATATATTGTGCATTCCTAGAAATTAGCTTTAAAATCATTTATTGTGCTTATTAAAAATAACCCCTATGTGCACCAGCGTTACTTTATTATATATTTTGAGTTCGATTTTTCTATTTTCATTGTAATTTTAGGTAAAGTTTTAGGCTTTTTTTGTTGTGTGTTCGTCATTTTCATTGTTTTTTGTTTTTAAATGTTTATATAGTTTAGTGTGTTTAGTTTATATTAGTACTTCAACCTAAACTAAACGAGGAATACTGCCTTTGCAAAAAGCTGAAAAACCATTTTAGATTTTATTTCAGTTAACGTTTGTATTATTTAAAATGATGTATTTATATGGTTTTAATTTTAATTGACAATCATAAATGTGCGCTGCATTGACATACTGTAATAAAATAGAAAGTTCACGTTAATGCAGCTGAAGAAACCAAAGATGTGACAGGCCACATGGAATTATCTGCTGAAAATAACAAGAGAGATGTGACTATTCAACCCTGTTACACAACATGTCCCACATTGATTTGCAAAAGCGGAGGCAGAGCAGATGAGGTGGGAGGGAGAAAAAGACTGGAGATAGCAGATGTAGGACTACTGCACACAGTATGTTTCACGCTCTGTCTCTGTGTCATACTGATTCTGACATTAGCATCCGATCCAGGCAAAGTCTCCCGGGACTGTTGCAAAAAGGGCACATTGGTGAAAAATGACAGTCTGACAAAGCGACGTGTGCCTGTAAGCTGATTTTTATGCAAATAAAAGTGCCTGGATTGACAGGTGGATTCCCCATGACTGGAATACAGAATGCCGTTTCTAAGTTTGGCTGGGGCATCCCTGTTATTGAAGTCGGAGAAAATCAGTGGTCATATGCAGGTTAGTGGTGTGGTTCCCATCTGCTGAAAGCAGGCAATCATGCCATTTCCATACGCAAACATTCCCCTACAGCACTACTGCTCCACTTCATACATCTCTCAGGAGACAAGCTCACTGTTAAACGCAGTTCACCCTTCACTTTGAAGACTCAACAGACACTCTCTCAGATTTCATTCATGCTCTGGCATTATTTTACTGAACTAGGCTTGAAATATTCTATTCAGAAGTGACTTTTCACAAAGAAAATGGGAATTTCCTTTGTGAAAATGAAATTAAGGAGCATGATAATTATGACATTATATTTAGGTAAAACATTTTAAAAATGGGTATATTAGTGAGAGATGTGGCTAAGCAGGTAATGCACATGTTGGTATTTAACAGCAGGTGATCTGGATTTTAAATGTTCAATCCCACCCACCCATCATGTTGTTTTCATGTTTCAAAGTTGCTGTCAATGAAAACCTCCCAAATCCTCGATTTTACGAAAATATGAGTGGGCTTGACCGTACAAAACCTGCTGCCGCATTGTTAGAGTGTTATGGATGGTTGCCAGGGTTTTGCTATGCAGTTGCTAAGGCATTGCTGAGATTTCTAGGGTGCTCTGGGAAGTTTACAGGCCCAAATCAAAGCAAAACCTGTTGCCATGTTGCTAGTCTATAATAAATGGTTGTCAGGGCATTGCTACTGTATGCATTTTCTAAGACATTCTGGGCTGTTTAAAGAGTTGCTAATGGGTTGCCAGGGTGTTCTGAAAGGTTGGTTACTGGCCCAGATAAAAAGAAGAAAATGTGAGTAGGACTGACCATACAAACCCTCCCACCACGTTTCTAAGCTGTTGTGGATGGTTGTCAGGGTGTTGCTCTGCCGTTACTAAGGTATTCTGAGTGTTTTAGGGTGTTCTGGGTGGTTACTTAGAGGTCTAGATCAAAAAATGGGAATTTGAGTTGGATTGACCAAACAAAGCCTACCTACTTGTATCTAGAGAGTTGTCAATGGTTGCCAGGCCATTCTTATGTGGTCGTCAAGTTATTTTGAGGGTTTTTAGCATGCTTTCATGTGGTCACTCTCTAGTCTGGATCAAAAGAAGAAAATGTGATTGGGATTGACTATACATAAGAAACTGGCATGTTGTTACTGGGTTCTGGATTGCTGCGAAGGCATTGCTATGCAGCTGCTAGGGTAAAAACAAGTGTTTTATGTTTGTTGCTATGTGGTGCTAGGGTGCTTGCTTACTGGTTAAGATTAAAAGAATAAAACGTAAGTAGATTTGACCTTAGAAAACATGTTACTAGTGGTGTGGATGGTTGCCAGGGCATGGCTATGCAGTTGCTAAGGTGTTTTGAGTGGGTTTTAACAAGTCGTTATGTGGTAGTTAATGGGTTTTTGGTAGCAGGTTAATAGACCAAATAAAAAGAGCCTACTCCCAACTCCCAAGTCTGTATGATATTTTGGTTTTAAATATGAATTGACTCTCTTCTGCAATGTATGTTTATATAATTTTCTAGGCCAATTCTTCAAGCAAGGAAAATCATCTGAGGTATTATTCACATCTGTAGCACAAATGTGTGGGAAGGATCATGCTGCAAAGTTCAAAGCTCAAACTTTTAGAAATATGAGCTATAACAATATTGATGCTTGCCTTAGCAAGTCGATTGGAGTGTAGGAGCCTCTGTGTCTGTGAGTACAATATCCATTCACCACAGACCCACCAGCTTAAAGTGATCGGATTCAAAAGGCAGCAGTGCCTGAAACTGTTTCAGCATTATCACAGCATTTTTGGTCATGTCTCAGCCTGCTTCAATGTTGTTCGCGTTTGACAATCTTCCGTTCCAAGCCACTATTAACTCTCAGCGAATGGAGTGAGCTTGAGCCATTATACCCAGTTTAAGAGACATTCACAGAGAGAAGCACTCTGAGCCCAGGGGACTTCTGACTGCCCACAGAGCAAATGTCGGTAAAGTCTGATACTGAGACTCTCTCAGCTGGAGGAAACGGCTGTCACGTATAGTGTAATGTAATTATAATGGAAGTTCAAACTGTTATAATGGGCTTGAATGCATCAACAAATACTTGTACATAAAAGAAAACTTGAGACCCTATTTTCTTTTCTGTTTTATTTTTCCCTTAATTAATATCTTTTTTTCCGAAAAGCATGTCAATTTAATTGAAATCATAAAATACATAAAATTTTATTTAAAAAATGTTTTTTGTTTTGTTTTTGGGACCATTGAAATCTTTTATTTGTATTTTTTCTGGATCCATATTAAATTCATTCTTTTTTTATCTGTGAAAATTTAAAAATTATTTAAATTGTTAATGTTTTATTTTATTAACTTTATTAATATTTAAAAAATTTAATCAAATGAAAACTGCAGCACAACAGAAATTACTGGAAAAAATTGCAAGAAAAAGGTCAGAAATTACTTTTTTTTATATACTTTTATTCTATGGCTTCCACAGACCGCTACTTTAAAACTCCGCCTCCAGATAGACTCCGCCCACAAAAACGGCTTCACTGTTTGCAAAAACCAAATTAAACCATCAATAAAAAATAACAGGATTAAAAAATCAAAATTTTAAGTAAACACATTTTTTTTACGTATGTATGTATGTTTTAATTAAAACATTAATTAAATTATTAATAAATAGTTTTGTGACAGAAAAATAAATGTTAAAGAAAATACAGTATTATTTCTGGCACTGAATGCCTTCTCTGCACTATTGCTGGAATGTGGATGAACATTCAGTCCAAAACAAACCAGAAGCAAAGCTCTAACAACACACAAGAGATCTGCTGCTTAAATAACACAGCGAGCACAAACATACACATTTATTACTGCTACTCTCAAAGTCTAATGAGGTGCTAAATACTGAAAGACTGAGGGAGACATAGTATTTCACACATTCACACTAACATAACATACACCAACACATAAACACACACTCAGGAGGGTGCCAGTGGGTATCATTACACAAGCGGAAGAGAAGCCCACCCACTCTATCTGACCCTGATTGGCTTCTGGCTGGCCAGGCCACCAAGAGTATTCATGCTCTTTCCAGAAGCCTCAAATTCACTGAGCATTCAGTGAGGAAGTCTTCTGAGATGATCTTACCAATTACAGAGAGAAAGAGTGTCTTTAAAAGAGAACTAAAGACCCTTGAGGCCTTTGACAGAGGGCCTGATCTTTAATAAGGACTGTTTCTTACAAGTGCCTCAAGCTCCCGATTTTCACCAGTCTCAACCTTCTCCAAGCCACCAAGATCTTCCAGTTACAGTATAGAGTCCTTTTTTTTAATAACACTGAGAACTAATTGAGCCAATTTCTAAACTGTCACTTTAGGAAGTGAAGCAAAAAAAAAAATATCTGTATGTTCTTTTACTATTGAGCAAGGTGACAATTCCCCATTGCATATGGAGCACAGTGTTGGTGGCTCTTCTTTTTTAGGATTTTAGGAGGTGCCAGGCTGCTTTTATTGACAGGTGGTGTGAGCTGTGTGGGGATAAACATCCATGCTCAGACGCTTCCTAATCTGATTAAGGAAAACGGCTTATCCAATGATACCTTACAAAGTAAAGACTTATTAGAGCAAAGCTGGCCAGTCCGGGTGCAATGCAACACCAAAGCATCAAGTACTGCAGTGCATTTGATTCAATTCGATCCCATCCTATGAGGGCATGCCGGAGCCTCAGGATAGCCTTCAAGTGGCGGAGAAAAATCTTCCCTCTGAACTCTAGTAGCACATCGTGTACCAAAAGGCTATTTATAGATAGCAGAGCATGATGGGAGAACCCAGAGATGTCCTTATAGAATGTCTCCTCAATGAAGTGAGCACCTTACTGTTAAATATGTCACTCACCTAAATTAATCATAGAGATCCGTATGAATGTCTAAGACTTAGCACTGTTGCTTTATAGAAGAGGAATTAAAGACGCAACATTTCTGAGAGAGTGTATATAACATATAATTAAATACAATTATTCCATTTATATAACTTTATATATAAGTTGTTTTACTTTTATTCACAAATGATTGATTAAATCAATTAAAAGTGAGAGTAAAAGAGTTCATAAAAGAGTTCATAAAAAAATGTTCATAAAAAAATGCTGTTCTTTTATATTTTCTATTTATCAAAATATTCTGAAATTAAAAAAAAGTTTCGCGGTTTACACCAACAGAACAATTTTTTTTAACATTGATAAGAAGAAGAAATGTTTCTTGAGCTCCAAATAAGCATAATAATAATAATATTTCACAATATTAGCGTTTTTACTGTAGCATAAGAGATTTATAAGAGTAGGGATGTGCAATTGTGATCATGGGCCAATATTAGAGTTTTATTTCATTTGTTAGTATCGTTTGATGTGTTATAATTTCCCATATTTTTAGATTTCACTTATATTCGCCGTCATCTAAAGTTCACTTAAAGTTAATCTTTAAACACAATAAATTTAACAATACGCTAAATGTAAACTATTTAGTTTTTCATACTGTACATTATCATTTGTAAAATTCTATACTTTTTTTGTATTACCAAAATAGTACAGAACTTTGATATTGGCACTGTGGCATATCCCTATATGGTAGGAAAAAAATCTAAATAAACAATGAAAAATTTGCTAATAAACCATAACAATGATCCAGTAAAAGACTTGATGCCAAGCAGAGATGGATGATACAGGGACTTCCTGACTTTAGCTGGCCAATTCAATAACGCTTATGCTACATTAATTTTTTGTGGACAGACAAAACAAAGCCTGTTTGTAATGTGTACTCTAATCAACTGGAATTTTGAGCACATATTTGTAATTTGCTGTTCACTCAGAGACCAAAAAAGGCCTGCAGACTGTACACCTGAGCGCATTCGTTGTGCAAGGCTAAGACTGCACCAAGAATGCAAAATGAGAGAGTATTCCCAAATAAAGTGGCAAGGAGACGACTTAACCTTGACTGGCCATTTTTTCTTAGAGACTTAAGGGTAAAAAGCTTTTAACAAGCCCTAAAAGTCTCAATGACCTCATCCATCATCTGTGTCTCCAACCAGATTCACTTTATCACCTGTGACGGCATTTGTCCTGAAACCCTCAGCAATGAGATTCCAATGCCAACTTCATTAAACTCTATCCATTATGCATAAAGGTGCAATCTATAAGCACCAGCACCAACACCGTACTCCAAACACGACATGCATTTGTCAGACGCTTCTGTGCTTACAATGAAACCAATAGGTTTCTGTAAAAAGCCCCATCTGGCTTTAAAATATTCAGCAAGTGTGGCCAACATCCAAGGCCACTGGGTTAGGGAAGATTTGCATCATATGAGTGGACGGGTGTGCAAAGATTCATTTTTGAAAGGGGAGGTTGCGCTTCTGCATGACAAACCTCAAAAGCTACGCTTCATTATCCCTTTGAGTCATAGCTAGGAGACAGAGGCGTCTGTTCATGAGATTCTTTAAGTGTTATCCCACAGAAAGCTCTAAATATCAAAAGCCGCAAAGGCGATGGGAATTCTTAGCCATGTTCTTGTTGCATCAAGCAAAGTTGTTTTAAGTGTCATTAAATGTATCTTTATTATATGAAAGGTCACAGTGCGTAAACCATCTAGACTTCTCATTTAAAAAACATCTTTTCAAGTTGAAGGAAACTTCCAGATAGTGAAGTGAAGTTTCGTGGACAGCATTTGTGGTGCAATTTTGATTATCTCAAAAAAAATTTTTTTAATTCCTCCTTGTTTGAAAAGTACAAAAAGTCTCAATTAAATGCTTTTAATTTTATAAATAAATGCACTTATATTAGTTCTTCAGTTAAAACTTGTGGATTATTTGAGTTGTGAAGATGTTTTTAAATCATCCATTTCTGTAGTTTGTTTTAGGGTTTTAAGTGCAATTTTGGTCACAATTTGGCTTTCCGAAAATTTTTTAGCAAATCCTAAAAGATTCTGATCCTAGGCCAAAATCTGTAGTCTTTGATCTCTAGTTTGACATGTTCACCAACAGTCAGATAATGACCACTGCAATCAAATTTTACCCCAAATAAAAGTTTTAAAGCACAGTCCATATTTGCGACAATAACAAACCACCACTTTTTCCACACACGTTATCATCTTTTTTCTGTCACGGATCGATGATGTAAAACTCTGGACAAGTCTTCTTGCGTATGTTTGTTTAGAACAATTCTTAATGACAATGACAACTTAGATTCCTTCTTATAGCTTGGATCATGTTCAAACAGACAAGCAACTAGGGCTGTCAAAATGGCTGAAAACTCAAATAAATAAATAAATATTATCAAAATTCGAATTATATTAAAATTGAATATGCATAATTTCAGTTAGCATTTATCTTCTCTCCTATTTATTAGTGTTCCTGTAGCTCAATTGGTAGAGGATTGCGATATCAAGCGCAAGATTGGAGGTTCGAGTCCCTGGGAATACATGATAGGTAAAAATTGATTATAGAAATCTATTTGTGGTGGTCAGTTTTGATATTGTAGCAGATTGGAAAAAAAACCTCCATTAAGTCTCTGAAGATATGTTTTTTTCAGAGTTTACTTGCATTCATTTTGCATAGCTTTTGTATTGTGCGAGACGCGAGTGCAACGGTGATAGATGTCCCTCTAGAAAATGTACGAAAAATGCGAAACAGCTTGGTTTCAGTTTTGACGTGAACAAGATCTTCTCCGCGATGATGTTCTCCTTTCCCACAATATTTGAAATTAACAGTGCAGCAGCGGCGCATCTAGTGGCTTCAACTGGATGGACTAACAAAAATATTAAAATGCAATGACGCTTACATCATCATCGCATCTCATGCGCTACTGATAAGGCTGCCTCCTGAACGCACATTTAAAACGTTGCATTCGAATTTGGATTTTTATTTAAAATTTGATGAATATTTTTGACAGCCCTACAAGCAACAATTGTAAAGGATTATTATAAGTTGTACCATTTGCACCCAGATTTAGGCAATGTAAGGCCTGGTTCACACGGGACGATTTTAAAATTGTCGGCCGATTTTCCAAACCTGAGAGACCCCACACACGGCGATAAAAAATCACTGGTCTAACAGTTTTGGTCGTTCAGTGTGTGGTGTGCAGCCACACGGCAATATCAACACCTCACACACAAACCGATTTGACTCCCGAGCATTCCCAGGTCAGACGGGAAATCTCGCAAAATCCCTCGAGATCAAACGTGACTTCAGAGTAAACAATCATGGCGGACGAAGAGGATGCAGTGGCATATAGTTTGTGATTTGTTTGTAACGGAAAAAAACAAGAAAAGGCGATGGTCAAAGAGGTGGAGACAACGCGAGCATGGACTATACTTGCTACATCATGATATGGAGTTAGTTGTTGTTTTATCTCATAGAAATGTTAATACGTACTACACAGATTAATATCCGTTGAAATAAATGTTCATATATTCGTTTCCATGTACTCTGGTGGACTGCAGTTGTGGATGTAGTTATGCCCATCAACTTTATTTGTATTTATTATATTTGTTATATTATATACGCCGGCTGTTTTGATTTTGTTTCCCGGTACTTCCTCACCGCCTCGTCACCTCGCTTTCTGATTGGCTACAGGCCACATTCCACAGTCTGCGTGATTGTTTGTCCTCGGGGGACACCACACACGAGAAGAAATCGGGCCAAATAAATCCAACATGTTGGATATCCCCGATTTGAGATCGGAGCGGTCCCGACATTCTTCCGAGCAGAGGAGAGCAGTCTTAACACACCACACACGGCAGGAATATTTGATCAGATTATTTTACGATAATCCGAGCATCCTAAAATTGTCGGAAGGGGTGAATCGGGGCTAAAATCGGCCTAATTATCCTGCCGTGTGAACCAGCCTTAAGGTTGTATAACTTAGATAAAACTGTACACAGGAAATGTTTTAACATTCTTTATTTTCAATCATCAATCACCTTAAATCTCTTCATATAATCCCAAATCAAGCTACGGCTTGATTTGCGAGTGTGTGCTTTCCTGCTCTTGAAACATGGACGTGCATAAATTAAGATTAATTTAAGACCCCTGCTTTACAACTTCATTACAAAAACAAAATACGCCTGGCTGACCAACAGAGCAATGCACTTAATCTCTTGAGCCAAGCATAGAAAAACTATATTTTACTGCAAGATACATCATCTCTGAATATGATGTGCATCTTGCCTCATCTTAAATCAAAGAGTATGCTAATGTCTCGTGAAGATACTGATATCAAGACATGAGGGATTCCTTGTGTGTGTGTGTGGATCCTTTCTGGCAGACCTCTCATAGAGGAGGCATCTTCAGCCAACTGATCCAACTCCATTGCAGGGAAGCAGTGAGAGATTGCTTTATGTCCCAAAACCTGACACTGTCCTTCTGCTCCTCTCTCTTCTAGTTAGACCCCCAACATGTGGATTAACATCTGTTTGTGCACTAAGTAACTGTAAAATGTTTATATTGTGTCGTTATCCTCAGAAAAGCAGCGGAAAGCCACATGAAAATAATTTGCAAGATTTATTTCCTCACATTAATTTTTTTGGGGGGGGCTAATCTCATAACTTCATCTCACATTAGTGTGTGTTGTGTTGACTTAAGCAGGCACAAGACCTCAATGGGGCTAAACGCTCTCTTGAGAACAAGTTAAACGGAGAAGCAATTATAAAAAGCCACTGATAACTGAAGAAGGAAGGAGTTTGTTTTCCGCGTGATCCTTGGAAGTGGTCTGGAATTTAATTAGAATTTAATACCACATTGTTTTCAATCAACCAACACAACAGAAAAATCAGGGATTTAACAGCATTAGGTTTCAGATGGTGACCACAACAACTCGAAACGTGACAAGAGCACTTGGGAAAAGTGCCAGCTCTGCAAATCTAAAGGGAAAATCAACTGAGACAAATAACACAAAAAAGGAACATAAAAAGGAACATGCAGCACTGGTAATCTGAGTTTGATCTGAGTTTTATCTGAACAGATTTGGAGAAATTTTGCATTACATCAGTTGCTAACCACTGGATTCTCTGCAGTGAATAGTTGCTGCCAGAATGCATTAAGACAGCTGCTAAAAATATCACAAATAATACACAAGTATTCATGACTCCAGTCCATCAATTAACATCTTGTGAAGTTAAAGATTTGTCAAGAAGATGTTTATAACTTCAAACTGTTGTTTCAGGCTAAAATGTGTTGTCTATTCATAATGTTGCTTTCTCCAGTGAAAACACTGTCTTGTCTGAATCAGGAGCGAAATATGCCCAGATCAGTTTACAAGCGGAAACAGTCCAAAACAGAATATGTCAGTTTTGGACTGTTTCTAAACACATTCTAAAATACATATTAAACGAATATTTCAGTGGATTTTGATTTGAGAGGACAACAGGGGATGGTTTTTTAACTGGAGGAAGCAGACTGGTATTTAGGCCAGAAGAGATGGTTTAAAATGAAAATGCTTTGATGATGGATTACAGTAAAACACGCCATCAACACTTCTGACCAGTACAATAATGCTTGGATTTGTCATGCAGAAATTGATACACAAACCATACATTTATTTTTATAAAAACCTTTAAAAAAAAAACTTCATTACTACACAGTATGTATCTGGACAGAAAACATGTCGGATACCAAACCACCACAACACCAAGAATGGCAAAGCCAGTGCCCAATGTTTTGATTTCAGGTTCAGTGGACTTAAATTATTTGATCCGCTTAACGGGGCTCTAGCACAGGCATTAAGATTGTTTGCTCTGATGCTTAGGAAAATAACTGTGATCAAGTACAGTGCATTCATGTCAAACACGTTGTTGCTTAAAACCGTGAACAGAAGGCAGCAGGCTGGAAACACTTGTTTTGAGATTCAGTCAGAAGCTGGCAAACATCTTTTTCAATATTTTTGTGTTGATTTCCAATAAAAACATGAAGAAAAATTGTACACACAACAACAACAAAAACAAGAACAACGATTCAATTAATACTTCAACAACAAAACATTAGCAATAGTAAGAAGAAGACGAAATTATTGTTGTCAAATTCACGTCTTTAATATTATAGAAAAGTCTTTGAAATCGTATAGATTAATAAAGTCTTACGAGATCAGCAGCAAAGCCGCAGTGATTCCGCTGTCAGAACAAAAACATCCAACATTAAGTCAAAAAACCCCTGCAAAACAGCCGTCACTCGCCTTACCTTTTTCTTGAGACGAAGAAATGATCTCTTCCTCCTTTGGATTTGCTACCTGGGTAATGATGGACGTGTTGTCCATGGAAACGGGATTTTATTCCTCCTCAGTCACTTATGTTTTGATAATTTTCAGCTAGCCTGATGCTAGCGAGCTAGCGGTGTGTGTCCAGATGGCAGACGCACCATACAGCGCAGTCGATCTTTCACCAGCGCATCCGAGTAAACATGCAACACACACTTCACGATCACACAGCGAGCGGTGCGAGGCGAGGCACTTCTGTCAAAAGGCGGGGGTCGGCGCCATCTCAGCTCTAGTGTGATTTGAGGTCTGTGGAGACTGGAGATCAGTGCGTAAAATAACAAAGAGTCTGATCTGCATCTGCATCTGCAGCCGCGCTTTCTCTCCCCTTGCGCGCGTGTCTGTGTGTGCACCATAGACTGACCATAGACGCGCACACACATATACACACACTCGATATGACCGTGTGAAACTACCCTTTACAAAAATAAACCATGCTAACCACAGGTACAACAGTTACTTTTACTTGATATCAGTCACACTGCATTAAAAAGTGAAATGAAAATTGAAAAAAGTATTAATTCATATGAATTTATTTATTTATTATGGTAATTTGGCAAAAATGTAGCGTAGCCTAGGTACTTTACAGAAATGTAGCGTTATATATATATTTTAAATAAATAAATTCATTATTTAATACAATTTTATTTGAACGATTCATTTATTATTCCTTAATTATATATATATATATATATATATATATATATATATATATATATATATATATATATATATATATATATATATTATTTTTTAAACGTAATATATGCAATGTGCCCTACAGAAAAAATCTTTTAAATATATGTATTTTTTGTTTTAAAAAAAAACGCTAATTAAATTATTTCTAGCAAAAATATACAGTAAAAATACATAAGCTATAAAGACTTAAGACTTGTTGTACATTTGAAACAAGAAAAAGACAACGAATCTAATGTTTGTTGAATCTAAAATTTTACTTTGTTGTTTTCCGACTTGTTTTTGTTAAAGTTCAAATAACAGATTGAATATAGTTTGAATATACGTACCTGTTAGCTCTCACTTAGAACAGCATAACTCACATAAAGTAATTTCAAACCTGTTTCAAATCTAATTACCAGAAAAACTATAACACCCCCCCCCCCCCCCCAAAAAAAAGACAAAAAACAAACAAACATCAGATTTATAGAATCTAGAAATGTGGACTGATGCTTAAAATGATAAAAATCAATGGCACATCAAAAATAGGCATATGGTTTAAAAGGGAAATGATTTTGCTAAGATACTAGGAGAAACTGCAGTGATTTCAGAAATGTTTGACACAGAGAGGTGGGAGGGTTACTAAATATTTTATGAAGGTGGGTGTTTGATCTTAACGTTTAATAAGTCAGCCTGTGTAATGCAACTACAGCAATACTTTATAACATTTTCGTACTTTCTCTACTCACTTTTTAAAATGATAATACATATTAAAAGTATAAATTATGTAAATATAAATACTGGCAACAGATATAGCTAATATCTTGTTCTTGTCCTCGTTGCTGTTGAATTTTTTAATTAATTACTAGATTTAAAAAAAAACTTTTATTCTATTTTAAGTCAAAAGATAACATTAAAAAAATTATGAATTTTATTCTGACTACATATGGAATAGAAATAGGTTATTAATGGTATATAACTAATAGATTACGTTTATGTAAATATATTTAATGAAAAGAAATGTTAGCGTTTGTGGCGAATGGCTTTAGAATAAATAAATTGATAGATTCACTGTTTATTGTTATTCCACAGTTGATCAATTTGAGGCACTATTTAAATGTAAGCTTATAGTGACATCTTGTGGTCGAACCGTAAATTGAGTAATTATTTATACGTTTACACGATGGACAAAAGCACCATTTAGCAGATGTTTTTAACAGAGCTTCGAAATTAAGCAAATGAAGAATGCTACAAAGCGAAAACAATGTGCTTTTCTTCACCTCACAGTACAAACTGAAAACAAAAGTAAATTATAATCACATATTTGTTCTAATTTTAACAACTGCCTTTGATCCAGTATACCTTTACTTTGTTTTAGTCTTGGGCAGGGTACATCATCAATAATTATTTCATTATTACAATTTGTCTGCTTGTCCATTGAAGCTTTAACAGCTAGTGTCCCACATATATAATGACTTTGATTGATATCTAGATTCATAACCCTATTAATAGTAATATCCTGAACTACTCATGTCTCTAAAGTGTTCACTACTGTGTGTGTGCACTTTGGATGGGTTAAATGCAGAGCATGAATTCTGAGTATAGGTCACCATTTTTGGCTGAATGTCATGTCACTTTAATGTTTTAGAAGTAGAAAAATGTTATATTATAATGTATACTATGTTTTTTTTAGTGTGTTATATTTATTGTAATGTATGATGTATTATACAGTGTTAATTCTTTTTTTTCTTTCTTATTATTAATTGTTGCCTTTAAAAGCATTAGTACTTATTTTTTTTATTTATCATTCATTCATTCATTAATGTGGTGTGGAATTCAGTCATTATAAAAATTCTTATTGGGGTTTTACAAAAATAATACAATAGGCAAGGCAAGGCAAGGCAAGGCAAGTTTATTTATACAACACATTTCGTACACAATGGTAATTCAAAGTGCTTTAAATAAAAGAAAGTAAAATAATCATGAAGAAAAATAATAACAAAAATAAAACAAGCAATTAAAAAACTTTGAAAATGATTAAAACATTTACTTAAATAAAATGAATTTAAAAACAGTTAGAAAATGATTTTACATTAAAAAAAAAACAGTGAAAATATAGTTAAATCAGTTCGGACATTGCACAGTGCTCATTCAATAAATGCACAGCTAAACAGATGAGTTTTAAGTCTAGATTTAAATGTGACTAGTGTTTTAGCACATCTGATCTCTTCTGGAAGCTGATTCCAACTGCGGGCAGCATAGTAACTAAAGGCGGGCTCCCCTTGTTTTGTGTGAACACTTGGTATTTCTAACTGACTCAATCCTAATGATCTGAGTGCTCTGTTAGGTTTTTATTCAGTGAGCACATCTGCAATATATTTCAGTTCTAGGTCATTTTATTGACTTATATACGAGTAAAAGTACTTTAAAATCAATCCTAAATGTAACTGAAAGCCAGTATAAGGACCTGAGGACTGGTGTGGTATGCTGCAGCTGTCTAATGGTCTTTTTGTGAAGGCCGGTAAGGAGCCCATTACAATAGTCCACCCTGCTGGTGATAAAGGCATGAACAAGTTTCTCCAAGTCTTGGCTGGAAACAAAACATCTAATTCTTGCGATGTTTTTGAGATGATAGTATGCTGATTTAGTTACTGATTTGACATGACTGCTGAAACTATGGTCTGTCTCCAGAATCACACCAAGATTCCTGACTTGATTTTTAGTTGTTTGACCCCTAGAGTCAAGGTATGCATTCATCTTGAAAACTTCATCTTTGTTTCCAAATGCAATGACTTCAGTTTTTCCTTGTTTAACTGAAGAAAGTTCTGGCACATCCAACTATTAATATCACTAAGCACAATATTTATTTTTCTTCGTTCTTTTATTATTATTTTGTACCTTTAATTTCGACTATATCTATATCTAGTAATGACAATCGTGGTAAACAGATACATTATGACGAATATGCAGTTTAAAAAAAAAAAAAAAAAAATGGCGAAAGTACTGAACTGAATCCCCGTCGACACTTACTCATTCCTGGGGATTTCATCATTCAGTTCCGCTGTGTGGTTGCTCCTCCTCTCGGTCCATGCTGTCTCTGCGGGGCGCAACATCAGCACTCCTCAGGACCGGTACACAGATCGTCACCGTCCGCGCGGTTCCGAGGGTCGGATCCGGTCTCATTCACCTGTGTGCTTCCCCTCCGATCAGAGCGCTCTCGCTGTCGGCTTGTTTGTGGAAGAAGAGGAAAAGAAGCGCGTGGCTGGAGATGACGGGAGGACAGAATATGGACAGCAGTATTGAAGAGGTTCTGGCTCCTTTGAGGCTGGCAGTGAAGGAGCAGGTAACACGATTATGAAAGACAATAACAAGCGTATGTAATGTGCTGCGTTATTAATTCACATTAGTTGCACATTGCATTAAACACCTAATGTTATTTGCTTTTTATTCGAGGTAGAGTCATGATTAAGGAATCAAATGAGTCCCTTTAAAGTATGCAAAATGGTTCTTTTGTAATTTTTATTATTAAAAAAAAATTTAAGTGATGGTTTTAGGAAATATGAAAAGATGGTGGCTTTATTTTGGGTTTATACTGCTGGATGTTTCAGTCTGTCAGTGCCACGTCTGTTATGAGCAGTTCTGATATACAGCACAGAAACCAATGGAGGGACTGAGGGTGGAGGAAATCACACAGTTAATACGAAACTTGAAGAGGTTGATGGATGCATTCTTATTCTAATGTATAGCAGGCTTAGTAATTAACGTTGCGTTTTCTGTTTATTTATTTTCCTCATAGGGTGATCTTGTGCGCAATCTGAAGGCAGAAAACGCTCCTGAAGTAGATGTCAATAAGGCCGTGGCCGAACTGAAAGCTCGCAAGAGAATCCTGGAGGCCAAGGTGAGAAATCTTAGGATGTCCCTTAAGATTACGTGGAGATGCCTTTCTAGACGAGGTGTGTCTTTTATATGTTAAATACTTTCTATTATCTCAGTTTAATGAACAACCATAGAATGCAACAGAGCCCACCGTTTCCAGCAGTGTTGGAGTATTTCCGTTTGTATTCCTTCTAGGGGTTTTTAGTTTTTGTTAAAGCTTCAATCTGCTAAGAGAGAAATCACAACATTACAAACTTTGACAATCAGGCAAAATGAAAATCAATCTTTAAAGTTGTGGATCATATAGAAACAATATATATGACATTTATTGTATGAATATATTTATATAGAGTATATAAACAGAATAAACGTTTTATTTTTATTTATTTGTTTATTTTATCATTTAGTTTGGTTGGTGTATAAGAAAAAATGGAGAAAAAACATTTTTGAAAAAAAAAAAAATTATTCATATTTTATTCTGTCTTTTGTAGAGGATGCCAGGACTAATCTAAACAATTAAGACACTAATTTGTATTTATGTTATTTAACTAATGACAATAAGAGTTTAAATGAATGTCATTACTTATGTTGACTCATTCCTTTTCTCCAAACTTGTTTTAAGGCTAAAATGTGAAGTTTTATCATTTATAAAACCTTTTTTTTTTTTTTTTGTGAAAACCTGTAATTGTAAATCATGCATTTTACAGCCATTTTACGGTTTAATATGTCACCATAGACATTGCCCTACCTCGTTGGTTTTGTGCAGGACTTAAAAAGTATAAACTTTGATTGAAAAAATCCTCCAGACACACATGGTACCATTTGGAATTATTATTTTTGAATACGCACTTTTTGACTGTCTCTTAGGTTGTGTTGAGAATGTTATGTAGACTACTTATCAAACATAGTGCATTTGTTTATTGCAAATTTACAGAACAATTTACAGAGATGTTTACACATCCCTGTTAGGGAAATATTGCTTGTTAACTGACTGACAAAGTTTCCCATTTGAAATCGCAAGACTGCACAAGTTTTATAGTTAATAAAATCTTAAGAAGCAAATGAATTATACTCTGATTTTCTTCAAAAAAAATTAAAAAGAGTACGATGGTGTATACAGTGTGCATTAGTAATCCGGCCCCCTTTTTTTTATTTTGTAGGAGCTATCCTTACAGCCCAAAGATGACATTGTGGACCGAACCAAGATGGAAGACACTCTAAAAAGACGTTTCTTTTATGATCAGGCATTTGCTATCTATGGCGGTGTGTGTTTTAAGTTTTAGTTTTTCCTCATATAAATATTTGAATAGCTTTGCTTTACCTTTATTCAGACTTTGAAAGGGTAATTTTCACAAAATTGCATTGAGGAATTACTAGTGAAAGTAGTTAAGATCGCTTGTTATTGTCAGCTAATAGTTTGCTTCTGTTTGTGTGTGTGAAAGGTGTGAGTGGGCTGTACGACTTTGGGCCCGTCGGCTGTGCTCTGAAGAACAACATTCTCCAGGTCTGGAGGCAGCACTTCATCCAGGAGGAGCAGATTCTGGAGATTGACTGCACCATGCTTACACCAGAACCTGTTCTCAAGTGAGCATTCATCTGGCTGTTCTCTAATAATCTCTGAAACTCTCACTCAGTGCTTTTGCTGTGTTTCAGGACATCAGGGCATGTCGATAAGTTTGCCGACTACATGGTCAAGGATGTCAAGAACGGAGAGTGTTTCCGGGCTGACCACCTCCTTAAAGGTTTGTCATTGTATCTCATAATAACAGCAGCTCCAGTAATGCTGTATCTGACTGCTTTGAGACCTCCCCGTCCTCTGACTCCACGGATGCTTTAGATGTTCAGGAGGAAAAGAAAACAATGGGATCTGTAAGAATCACAGAGGCTTTATTAGGCCTCCAACCAGCCTCCGTGATTTGTAGACCACCAACCTGATTGAAATGAATAAGTGATTTATTTAACCTGAATCTGGACTCCTTAAAGTTGCCAAATTGCCCTTTTCCCTTTCTCATTTTGAACGTTTTAATGACTGTATTTTTCTGTTTGCTTGGAATTTATTTTATGTTCATCTAACTCTTGTAACTAATGCAAGTCAGTTTTTGCCATGAAGATAGCCTTAGATGCTGACATAGCAATAAAAATAAATAATAACTAATTCTACTTTTTTGTTTTTAAACTGACTGAAAATATTCTCATCTTGCACTTGGAGGCTTTAAAAAAAAATCCAATAAATACCCTTCCTTCAAATATCATCCAGTTCAGGGTGGTTTAAATAAAATCTATAAGCTCAAGAAGAAATTTTAATGGATTTTAATTGAATTAAATTTTAATACAGTATAAGCAGTATATAACCAATATATAGTACTCGTAGTACTTCTTTTTCTTATATTTTATATGTAAAATGTACTTTTTATATTTTCATTATTAAAATTCAATGAAATAAAAAATACTACTACTAATAAAAATGTTTTCAATGTCATTTGTTTATTTAGCTCATCTTCAGAAATTAATGAGTGACAAAAAATGTACTGCGGAAAAGAAAACTGAGATGGAGGGTGTCATCACTCAGGTATGGCTCACTGATGAAATGTTACATTTATAACTAGCTGTTATAAACTAAACTTGATGTGCAAAAGGAGTTATTAATGCTGTAAGGACCATACACACCAAGAACGATATCCATAAAACGAAATGTTTTTATATTCATTGTAATTCTATGCGGATAGTGAAGTCCACGTTCATTGATCTGGACACTAAAATAATTCTAGTTCTAGTTCTTGGTGGGAATGGGCATTTACTGTTTAGTAAAATTACTGATTAGTAAAAGGAATATGCTTTTTTTTTCTTTTTCAGATGGATAACTACACTCAGCAGGAGTTGGCAGATTTCTTTGTGCAATACAATGTCAAGTCTCCCAGTACAGGAAATGACCTCACACCTCCCATCTCATTCAACCTGATGTTCCAGACCTCCATTGGGCCTGGGGGCAACATGCAAGGGTAAGTAAAGCATCTGCTAAATCACCAAATGTAAATGTAATCTGGAGACCAGCAGACTACATGCTATCATTTGAAAACGGATGCATTAGACTTGGGGCTACATTATTTCCATAGTTATTTGAGGCCAGAAACTGCTCAGGGAATCTTCCTCAACTTCAAACGTCTTTTGGAGTTCAACCAGGGAAAGCTGCCATTTGCTGCTGCCCAGATCGGAAACTCCTTCAGGAACGAAATCTCTCCTCGCTCCGGCTTGATTCGTGTCAGGTGCGGAATATGATTTGGTTATTTGGGTGTCATATATACAATGGTTTCCACGGTACTGAAGTGAACATTTCTTTCCATAGAGAGTTTACAATGGCTGAGATCGAGCACTTTGTAGATCCGAATGAGAAGGTTCATTCCAAGTTCTCCAATGTTGCTGATCTGGAGATCATGCTTTACTCGTCCAAAGCACAGACTAGTGGGCAGTCTGCCCAGATAATGAAGCTGGGTGATGCAGTGGAGCAGGTCAGTGAAGATCTCATTCATGATTTATTGATTATAATTAACACTTTGGTTATAGTAACAAACTTTTGTTTTGTGTAGGGCATCATCAACAACTCCGTCTTGGGCTACTTCATTGGAAGGATCTACCTTTATCTGACCAAAGTGGGTGTGGCGAAAGACAAGCTTCGTTTCCGTCAGCACATGGACAATGAGATGGCCCACTACGCCTGTGACTGCTGGGACGCTGAGACCAAAACCTCTTATGTATGTTTAGTTTTTGCTTGAGGACTTTCAGACTTTACCTGCTTGATAAAATTGCTATTTATTTGTGTGTATCTACATCCTTTTGTTAGGGGTGGATTGAGATCGTGGGGTGTGCTGATCGCTCATGTTATGATCTTTTGTGCCATGCACGGGCCACCAAAGTCCCTCTGGTTGCTGAGAAACCTTTAAAGGAACCCATATCCTTCAACTTCCTGCAGATCTTAATAACTACAATAATCAAAGCTTTTGAGTGGGATCTGAATTCCCTCATTAGAGGGTTGGTTCTGTTTGTCCTCAGTTACCTTCCTTAACTAATTCACACAAAGTTGTAAATGTTGTCCAGTTCGAGCCAAACAAGGGAGCCATTGGCAAAGCATACAAGAAGGATGCCAAGTTCGCCATGGAATACCTGGCCATCTGTGATGAATGCTTCATCACAGATCAAGAGAAACTCCTTAACGAGAATGGGTGAGTATCATCGATGATGAGAGCATTTTATATTTTTAATTCCAATGACCCCCAAATATGAAGATTCACAATATATTCAGAAACACTATCGTTTAGAAGTTTGAGGTTTGGGGTAAGGACAGTGAAAACAGCCGGTCAGCATAGTGATGTTCATTTTAACTGGTTAACCATAAGCATTAAGAATTTTGACTGTTTATAGGTATGCACCGGTTGACCAGCCATAAATTGGAACCGGCCGGTTTTTGCTTAAAATATGCGATCGGTTTTTGGCCAATTTTCCCGGAAGTGCGCTCGCGTGCACAGACTACATTGTAATCATTCGCTATCATGTCATTTGCATGGAAGTGTTTTGAAATCTGTGCGCAGGACACTGGAAGCCATTCAGCACTGCAAGTGCAGAGCTACATGTCTGAGGCACAGATAGCAGGAAGCGATCAGCCGACTGCACAAAATAAGAGTCCCTTTCCTGCTCTCAATGAAGCTGCACCAGCGTACTATTGGATGAGAAATGAAATGGATTAAACTGTGACAAAACTGAAATGTTTTTTTTTTTGTAAAGTAGAACTTGCATACACATTTGAAAAGACAGAAGTAAACGTCAGTTCTGTATAGGATGATCATTTTTATTTTACCTTAAAATTACATTGACTTAATTTGATTTTAAAATCACCTGCTGTAGCACAGTGGAAAAAAAAAGTTTCATTCATCCAATTAAAAAAATTGAGGCTAATGATTCACATCTATATTTTTTTTACTTGAGACCATTGATGTGAACCATTACCCTATTTTTAATTTTTAATTGGATGAATGAAACATTTTGCATCTTTGTTTTATTCGCACCAACATGAATTGTTTTTAACATTTTGGAATAATGTATTTATACAGCATACTTTTATTTAGTCTCAATGGTAAAGAACTTTTTTTAGGTATCCAAATCGGCCAGTTTGCTTGTAAAATAATTGGTATCGGAATCAGCAATGAAAAATCATGATCATGCATCCCTACTGATTTATACAATCAGTCAAATGGTTTAAAAGTCATTTATTTATTTGTTTTCAGTAATTTATCAAAATATTTGAAAAGTTTTGCTGCATGGTTAACGCTACGCATATAAACGCGTGTTTTTTAGAGTGAGGAAAAAAATACATTAGTTGCGTAGAATTTTTTATTTATTTTTTTTAATCAGAAATGGGTCTAATGCCGACACAAAATGTTTACAAACATTACAATAAACGCCTTAAACATAGCTAGGCCATTTTAGTTCACCTCACTCCACAACAAATCTTTTCACTTCATAGTATTTAGAAAAGAACAAGAATTTAAAATATAAGAAGCTATAAACCACAAGCCAAAACAAATTAATTTAGGCTAAAACAAAACTGAAACAATGTTCTCTCATTTGACACAAAATCTAATGTTCCTGTATTCGTGATGTATTTGAATGCTAAATTATTATTTATTATAGCCTACTTCACTCGCGATACAATATCCAGGTAAAACAAAATGTTTTGCTTAACATCATGGTGGTACGAACACTTAACAGCACAGATTTTATTACATCTTTAAACTGAGCAGTGTGTTTTTTTTTCCCCCACCTATGTTTGACTGACTGTATTTTATTATGTCTGTTTCCTTTCGGCAGGACAAAAATAAACCGAAGCACTGTGATTTTTGTTCATTTTTGTAATTTATAATCCAAGTAAAAATATATTTCTTGTATAGGCCTATTTATATATATAGCTTAGCTTTATTCAGTTTTTCTCCGCTCGCAGAAATGCTGCAGGTGCGTGATGTTATATGAAGACGATGTGAATCCTCATGTTCTGTTGTGTGCTGCTTTTTGCACATGTAAAATTAATCCCTGGGAAACAAATGTTAGTATGTTTAACGGGTCACAGACACTTTCTAATTTAATTCAATTTTAATTTCAAATTATCTTGTCGGTTAATGGTTAATAATCGATTAACAAGCATCGGTTGTCAATTTGGAAAAATAATCGAAATGAACATCCCTAATTCAGCATCATTGCTCCAGTCTTCAGTGTTACACGATCCCTCAGAGATCATTTTAATATATTGATATCTTTTTATAAAAGTTAAAAACATTTGCTTAAAGGGGGGGTGAAATGCTCGTTTTCACTCAATATCCTGTTAATCTTGAGTACCTATAGAGTAGTACTGCATCCTTCATAACTCCAAAAAGTCTTTAGTTTTATTATATTTATAAGAGAAAGATAGTCTGTACCGATTTTTCCCGGAAAAACACTACCGGCTGGAGGCGTGACGTGTGGGCGGAGCTAAAGAATCACGAGCACCAGTAGGCTTTTGCGTTGAAAGCATTGGAAGCTGTGACATTACCGTGAGGGAAAATCCATCATCCAAAACAAACCATGGCTTACAGTCAGATTCAGCCGTTTATTTATGATCCAGAATCAGATCCCGAGGCTGAAACTGAAAGAGAGCAGCAGCAGCAACGACTCGCTCTGAGCGGGGCTCGAACCCGGGTCTCCGGCATGGGAGGGGACGCACTAACAAGGAGGCAGAGATATTTTAAGCAGTCTTACTCACCGCCTGCGGTTCCAACACACGATCGTGACCCTTTTTCGTTGGGATTGCATCATCCTTAAGAAATCAACGATACTCAAATCCGGCGTCAAACTGGGCCTTGTTTGTAAAACAAGCATCTTCGAAATGCAGGGAACAAACAAAAACACTTGCACAACTCCGTTGATGCTCTGTAAAAATAAACTCCATCCACTGGTCCCTTAATGCTGTTTTTTTAATCTGTGCAGGGTTGTCTTGCCCTGGCAACCAAAAACACATTTCTTTTGTGACTTTTCGCGACGCTCTCGCTCTGATCAGTGAAATGTCTGTGCTGCTCAGCCTCGCTATACAGGAGCGCGCGCTCTTCCGGCAGAAGTGCCTTAGGACCCATATAAGGAAATTCCGCTCCATCTAACGTCACACAGAGCCATACTTGAAAAAAAACTTTCAGAAACTTTGTTCCCAAAATACTCCTTCAAATGTACAACTTAATTTTTGAAACTTTGTCCATGTTTAGCATGGGAATCCAACTCTTTAACAGTGTAAAAAACTCAGTATGCATGAAATAGCATTTCACCCCCCCTTTAATATTTTGCAGAAGGATCTATTCAAGCAGCAATGTCATAGGGTTAGACAATAGTCAGAACTAAAATAGTCTGTAGTGCTCACCGATGTTATTCTGTTTATTCAGTGGTTTCTTCTGTCATTTCAGTGAGTTCACCATTGAGACTGAGGGCAAGACTTTCAAACTCACCAAGGACATGGTTAACATCAAGAGGTTCCAGAAGACCCTGCACGGTAAGAGGCAGAAGCTACTTCAATAATGTCAGCACAAGAATATGTCAGATTATAACTGAGTTCTCTTGCTCCACAGTTGAGGAGGTTGTTCCTAATGTGATCGAACCCTCCTTCGGCATCGGGAGAATCATGTACTCCATCTTTGAGCACACATTCCGTATCAGGGAGGGGGATGAGCAAAGGACGGTAAATGCAGTAGCTTTAATATTCCATAATTAATAATTGCATATGTTTGTCTTGCTTTACATATGAACTTTGCAACTGTCTCTTCAGTATTTCAGCTTCCCTGCCACTGTTGCACCATACAAATGCTCCGTCCTTCCATTGAGCCAAAATCAGGAATTTATGCCGTTTGTTCGAGAATTATGTGCGTAATAACATCTCTACTCCCATTTACAAAAGCGTATCTAAATGCTAATTCTGTAATAAACAATGTTTTGCTTCACTCTACAGCTGAAGCCCTGACCAGGAATGGCGTCTCCCACAAGGTGGATGATTCTTCAGGATCTATTGGCAGACGCTATGCCAGAACAGATGAGATTGGCGTGGCATTCGGCATCACCATCGATTTTGACACGGTTAATAAGACGCCCCACACTGCCACTCTGAGAGACCGTGACTCCATGAGGCAGATCAGGGCTGAGGTAAAGCAGTCGGTCACGTTTATGTGTCTGCATTTCATTCACTGAGGCAGCGCGTGTTGACTGTTTTACTTAGTTACATATGTTTATTTACAGGTTAGCGAATTGCCCGAAATGGTTCGTGACCTGGCCAATGGTGCCATCACATGGACAGAGGTGGAAAGCAAGTACCCAATCTTTGAAGGCCAGGAGACCAGCAAAAAGGAAGCGGTGGAAGAGTAGACTGTCTATACATCAATATAATCTGCTTTTTCGCTGGAGGCAGTCACAGACATTTTTACTTTTGCATTCATAGGATCAAATGTATGGCAAATATAATATACAACCGATTAATGTGCACCAGATGTTCACACAACTGGAACCACTATAATCAAGTATTCCTTTAAAACTCAAGAAAGCTTGTGTAAGGACCTAAAGATGACTGTGATTAGGTTACTGTACCTGTAAAAGGAAGGCATGAATCACATGTATGGTCAAATAAATCAAACCAGCACTTTCTGGACCTACAACGATGTGTTCAGTCAATTTGTTTGATCAAGTGTGTGTTCAGTGAAACATGCACTGAGTATTTTGGATGTTACATCTGCTAGTTTTTATGTAGGACATTCAGAATATGCAAACGATGGCGGTCCAAGTCTGTTTCTATTGATACAACATGGCACAATGGATCCGCCCCCTATGGGCAGCTTCAGATGAATATAAATACATCTCTCATTCACCTTTAACTGTCCGCAACTGCCCGACAGGCAGTTTGTGCACCCAACCGACACTTTGTAGAAACGGGATGCATTATATTATTATTTAGCTGGTCTTTTCTTCACATTATTGCGATCAATTTAAGTTCAGGTGGATTTCTCAGTATTTGGGTTACGGTGGCATTGCTGTGCTCAAGGTTAGTACAACAGGTGTTTCTAAAAATCTGCTTGGCACCTCTGTCCAGCGCATGACCTGCTAACATTTATGTCAAATATCAGAGAAAAGAGTTGAACTAATAAGCCTCTAACTTACCTGCATGGTTCCTCTCACAGTAACAAACGTCACAATGAAGCAGACTAGGATGGTGTTTGATGTCATACCCTCAAATTAGCTGAGAAGGTGGTTAAAAAAGATAAAAAGATTTGGCTGTAATGTAAAAATGAGATTTCAGTGTGATGCTTCAGTCAATACAATGAGAGCAGAAAATAGCCCAGCTAAAAATAGCAAGAGCTCAGATAGTGTAGATGCTTCCTGCTCACACAATTCAGATCACTGGAAACTTCTGCCCTGCTCACAAAGATCAAATTGGTTTCAGTTTTATTCATTTTTTATTTTCTTTTTTGTTGATCAATTTAACTTTATCTAAAGATATGTTCACAGAATACATCTTGTCAGTTAATTTGCTCCTTGGGAAGTGAACCTATGACCTTGTTGCTCGCGTCATGTTCTACAAGTTGAGCTACAGTAACACTACAATAATGCTTTCATCCCATAGTAGTTTACCAATTAACAAGTTGTATTTTTAGCAGGATCCTAATCGCTCATTGGCTGTCTTGATTGGGAAATATTGCAATGACCGAATTTGACACCAGATTTGTTTTTACATGTGCAAATACTCTTAGGTTGTCCTGCACACAATGGGGGTCAAAGCAGCTCTTCCGAGGTACGAGCTCTACTTTTATAATGTGGTGCTGTGTATGGCAATGCTCTGGGCTGCCAGATGGATATTTGATGTATCCAGCTGTAAGTATAAATGACCACATGCACACTGTGCTGATGTGACCCTAAAATGATGTCACACTACAAATAAAGATTGTGGAGTGGTTTCTGTGTGGCTCTTGCCATTTTACTGTAACATGCACTTGGGATCTTTTTCTCACTCATAAACACAGACATGGCCATTAGAGCACAAGAATAGTACTACTGTATATTGCATGAGGAAAAAGACAGCGAAGTGATCCGCTAACCTCAGAAAGCTATGCAAAGTACGCAGCAGGGATCGTATGTCAGTATTTATATACCAAAGAATGAGAGACTAAAACAGAGTGGCAGAGAAGAGAAAGAGGTATTATTATTATTATGGGTTTGTGACAAATGCTGCCAAATTTGCATTGAATATACAGGTTTTTTTTTGTATATATATTTTTCCCCCCATATATTATGCATATCTATTAATTAACATATTTACTTGAAAGATCCTCTGAGAGTTTAAGTTTAAATAATTTAACAACACGTTGGAATGTTCACAGGTCTCTGTTTTCGAATATTAGTTACATGACATGCAGGTAAACAAATCAAATATTGAATCTTTTTTTAATGTATTTTTAGTAAATGCTTTATTTTGGTTTTACATTTTTATGATTTAATTATTCGTTTTCAATCAACTCATTTCCTCATGAACCCCAGTTTGGGAAACCCTGCTTTAAATTCATATTTGAATATTTAGAAATGAATAGGGCATTAATTGTCTCATGATTATCTATATCCAGCAAATTCCAACAGAAAAACCTTCAAGACCAGCGTTCAGTCAGGATGGCATTACTCCGGTAGAAAAATGGTGAGATTTTGTTTTTATTTCACATTATGGGTCTATATAAAATTGTAGTAATTGATTCTGATTTATCCATGTCACACTGTAGGACACAGCTGATGTTGAGTGGATGATGTGGTTCTCTACGTTTCGAGAACATATCATCTTTGCACTCTCAGGTCATGTGATCTTTGCCAAGATCTGCACCTTGCTGGCTCCACAGGTGCCTCTTGAAAGTCCAAACAAATCTATGTTATATGAATAGACGTGACTCCATAAAGTCTTCCTGAGATGTTCATTGTCTCATCTTCTCTCATCCCACAGCTCAGATCTCTGGTGTTCATGGTGTATGGTCTGCTGGCGGTTTTCACCAGTATGGGCTGGGCCTACGTCACGCTCATCCTCTCTCACTGTGTGCTGCTCTACAGCATCTCTCTGGTCAAGCTCAGGTGGCTCTGCTTTGTAGCTGGACTCACTACACTGGCTACTTTCAAAATGGAGCCCTTCATTTCCTGGCAGGTACATCACAGATTTTCCGGAAAAAAAAAACAATGATATATATATATATATATATATATATATATATATATATATATATATATATATATATAATTTAAAATAAAATAAGTGATGAAGACGATCATGATCATTTTGAAAATACAACACTGAAATAAAATGAAAACAAGCATTATTTTTATGAATTATAATAATAATAATGTATTTTATTTATTCATTCTATATCAAAAATTATGTTAATAAGATGCCTTATTTATCAAATATATAATCATTATTATTATTAAAATGACAATAAATGAAATTCTGACAATAACATAATACATATTATTAATAAAAGTGAAATAAAACTATAAAATACAATTATTATTATTATTATTATTATTATTATAAAAAATGAAATGACATATTAATAAGTATTGATAAAGTAAATCATAAATTATGATGATGATTATTAGAAATGAAATGATCATAATAATAATTGTTCAAATAAAATAAAATCTTATCAAAATTTTACTTCTACGTCTATGATTATGTTCATTTGAGATGGCTTGTTTTTCAGGCAGGGTTTGTGACTGGCAGTTTTGAGCTGCGTCCTCTTCTGTTCTACAGCGGCTGTGGGTTCACTATCCTGCGCTGTTTGAGTTTTGCTCTTGAGAACTGTGAGAGGAAAGACGGAAACTACAGCATCCTGGAGCTACTCAAGTACAACTTCTACCTTCCTTTCTTTTACTTTGGACCCATCATGACCTTCGACAAGTTTTACACTCAGGTCTGTAACTAAATGAACCGAATGAAAAAAAAAATCATGGTTTGGTTATGTTCCAAAGAATTAATTAGAATGTGATTTTATTGCATTGGCCTTTGACCCCTTCAACCCCAGCAGGCCAACAATCCATCCCTCACAAGAAAGGATGGAGAGATGTGGAACATTTCCATTCAGGCCCTGCTAAACCTGGGGGTTATTATAATAGTGGCAGTCATCCTTCACTTCATGTACATTCTGACCATACCTAGTGACATGAAGCTCCTTAAACACATCTCTGACTGGGCCCTTGGTGAGTGAGTATGTGTGTGTGCTTGTTTTCACATGCTTTATAGTTCATCAGTGTCCAAAAGACCACAACAGTCTTTCTTTTCTTTTACTACGCAGTTGGATTGGCTTATTTAAATCTGGTGTATGACTGGGTGAAAGCAGCGGTGATGTTCGGAGTGATAAACACCGTATCAAGACTGGATCACCTGGACCCTCCCAAACCACCGAAATGCATTACAATGCTTTATGTGTTCTCTGAGACGTGAGTGAGCTAATTTGTCATTAATTAAATAGCATTAATAATTCTAAAAAAAATCATGTTTTTTTGTTGTTGTTTTTTTTACAGACACTTTGATCGAGGAATAAATGACTTTCTCTGCAAGTATGACTCACTTTTTTTTTTTTATTACTCAATGCTGTTTCAAGTATTCCAGTATTTTACTAAAGCATGCTGTCATCTTTACAGTTATGTTTATAACTATCTCGGTGGGAAGCATGACAATGTTTTAGATGAGCTGATAGCCTCTCTGTGCACGTTTGGCATCACAGCCCTCTGGCTGGGACCAAGCTGGGTGGTTTTCATCTGGGCTTTCTTAAACTGCTTTGGCCTTAATTTTGAATTGTGGACCACCAAGTTCTTTACCATGGAACCTTTTATTTCTATCGAGGTAAGATGACCAGTATTAATTTGCTTGATTTTCTAGTCGTGTACTGTAACATGGGTGCTCCAGTGCTCTCTCTAGTGGTTGGATGTTAAATTACTTCTGCTAAAAATGTACTCTAGAGCTCTTTCTATTGGTTAAATGTTAAATTGCTGGTAATATAAGCAATGATCTAATCTAGAAATCTTTTCTATCCACCCACAGATGGCGATATCAGAATCTATGTCACGCAGGATCAGGGCTGTGTTCAATGCCTTCAACTTCTGGACAATTGTCCTTTGCAATGTCCTGGCCCTGAACAGTCTTGAATTTGCCAATTTGGTTGCCAAGAGATTGTTTCTGAAAGGTGAAGTACTAGTGGTATTTGAGCAATTCACATGCATTTCAAATATAACTTATAGTAATGTTGTAAGAAGTTCATTTGTATATTGTATTTTTACTTTATATTTTATTATTTTATTTTACAATTTATATTTACTTTTTATTTTATGGATTTTTTTTTTCATTTGTATCTTTTGCCATTTTCAATAAAACCCTTTTGGAGCAAGTAAAAAAATAAATAAATGTTTTTTGCTTTTGTTTTTTATTGATTGGTCTGTTTCCTGTTATTTCAAATGTACATTATCTTTAAATCAAACTGTATATTATTTGTTAGGCTTCCCTTTCACCACCATCACGGTGATGTTCGTTACCTACTGCTTGATTCAGCTGATTAAAGAAAGGGAAAGAAGACAGGCTTTGATTGATGATCCAGACCCAATCCCCCCTCCACCCCCTCCCACAGATCCCAGCTCCGCCCGGACAGACCCCCAGCCTGTGGACCCAAACAAGCAGAAGGCAGAGTAGAGGTTACATTTAGATGAATCCTCAACAGTTTACTTCTGGTGAATTCTGCAGAAAATGATAATCTTAAAATATGGAGAAAATTGTTTTAATGACAGCACTGTAAGAAAAGATTTGAAAGAGATATTTAAGTTTTTACAGATTATTTTCAACATTAAAGACTTTAGTCTCATTTGCTGCTTTTTAAATTAGTGACAGTTTTACAAGTTTATGGAGTTTCATTATGTGATTTGTAGGATGGATTTTATTACTACAAATTTTATTACATAGTTTTAACTAAAAAGAAATACAAATATTCAGTGTTCATCACAAGTGATTACTAATATAATGCATAATAAATATTACTAACATGTACTTAAAAACTTAAACTAACAATCAAAAAGACTGTTTTACAAATTTGTGATATGCATTAAAGTCATCTTCATTAGTGACTATGTGTCTTTTTATTAGTTTTTATGTTTTAAATTTCTACAAATAAGGAAATGGCAAAGTTGTAACTGACAGAGATCGATCATCTGGGACACTCATCCTGCATGACAACACGGTCGCTTAAATTAAACCGTGACTCTTAACAAAAGCATAAATGTCACTGAGAACATTCAGGATCTTTGATGTCATTAAACATTTTCAGTCTAGGATATTTATATGAACTGGCATAAGCTTTCTTCTGTTTGTTCAACAATTAAGGCAATCCGTGACCGTGAATTAACTATTGATATTATCAGTGACTTAATAATAACTTCAATAACTGAATAACTTAATATTGTTTTAGGAATAAAACAGAAAAACAGATGTTGGCCCTAGATTTTGATGTCACTTTTTATATATATATAATTTGCTATGCTAAAAAATAGGTAAAAAAGGTTAACCTGAATGCACTGTAAGTTGCTTTGGATAAAAGCGTTTTCCAAATGCATAAACAAACTTAGAAAAATGCAGTTCAGCCAATATATTAAAATATAAGCTTAACTTATAATACAAGAACTAGCACACAAGAGTTTATTTAAAGGTGATATTGTTGTAGTGTTATTACATAAAGATGAACTAAGTAATATCAATTATCTACAATACACGCACTTACTACAGGGTTACGGTTAGGGTTTGTTTTAGGCTTAGTTGCTTGTAAGTATGCATAATTTACTGCTGTTTTGTTTTGTATAACTTCGGGCCATTTTCAGAATGTATGGAATTAAGTATTTTAAGCTATTACTAGATGAGAATCTCTGTAATGAAATGCCTCTTTAATAATATAGTCTATAAAAATAATAAATCAAGAGGGTGATTCATAGTCCTATAATGGTACCATGTAGTGGCCTGTGATCTCACCCAGAAGGCCAGCGTTTCCTCCGACTGCTGTCTTGCACGAGGAAGTGTGTCAGCTGTTGCACAGGGCAGGGGGTTGTGTTTCACATGTACAAGTATGGATTCCACATCTTTGTGAAGGATCTATAAATAGCCCCCAGTTGGAGTTTGGTTGAAGTATTGGGACAGCTGATGAAGCCTGAAGTCCCGACAGCCATGCAGAACTGATTCGGCCCCTTCCTCTTCTTTTCAGACAGTAAGAGGAGTGTGGCAGAGAGACCACTGGACTAGCCATTGACTTCACTGTGACCGACAGGGATACAACACGATCAGTATGGCTCTACCCATCGATCCCATGGAGGAGCCGCGCATGTACCAGCAAACCCTACTGCAGGATGGTCTATACGATCTTCTAGAGAGCGATATGATGGTTGACTGTGTGTTGAAGATCAAAGACAAGGAGTTTCCCTGTCACCGGCTGGTCCTGGCCGCTTGCAGCTCGTACTTCAGAAGTTTCTTTAAGTCAGGTGTGGAGGAGAGTAAACAGAAGGAGATTGTGTTGGAGGATGTGGAGCCTGGCGTCATGGGGATGATCTTGAAGTACCTCTACACCTCGAACATCAATGTAACAGAACAAAACGTACAAGACATCTTCGCTCTGGCCAACATGCTTCAGATCCCCTCGATTTTCACTGTGTGTGTGTCCTTCCTGCAAAAGAGACTGAGTTTGAGCAACTGTTTGGCAATTTTTCGACTAGGCCTGATGCTGGATTGTCCTCGTCTGGCCATATCGGCGAGAAACTTCGCGTGTGAACGCTTCCAGTTGATTGCCCGGGATGAAGAATTCCTGCAACTGACTCCAAGTGAATTGGCAGCCATTATCGCATCGGACTCTTTGAATGTAGAAACGGAGCAAGACGTTTTCGAAGCTTTGCTCAAGTGGGTTGGACATGACCAAGAGAAGAGATTGGAGGAACTACCAGGTCTGCTGGATTGCGTCAGATTACGTCTGGTTCCTGAGGAATACTTCACCAAAAGCGTGGAGAAACATGAATGGTTGAGCTCAAACCCAGAGATCACCAAGAAACTGCAACTGGTCAAAGACGCCCATGCTGGGAAGCTTCCTGAAGTCAAGAAGACCAAAAGCAAAAAGAGCGTTGGTGAGGAAGGAGAGAAGGAGGGAGAAGAAGAGGAGGAGGAAGAGCAGGGGGAGCTGCTTCCAGGAATCTTGAATGACAATCTGCGGTTCGGGATGTTCCTGAGAGACTTGATCTTCTTGATCAATAGCACTGCATCAGTGGCGTATGACCCAACGGGAAATGATTGTTATGTGGCGTCAATCTCCAACCAAATTCCTAAAAACCACTGCAGTCTGGTCACAAAAGAAAATCAGATATTTGTGGCAGGTGGACTCTTTTTTGACGAGCAGAGCAAAGACGAACAGATCTATTTATACTTTTTGCAGGTAAAGGACTACTTTCCTTCATTTACTGCTTTCATTCATTTATTTCTCAGATTCATGAATTCTACACATTGTGCAGTTTATGTAGTGACTGCTGCTTATTAGGCTCGTAATGATGATTGACAGAACCAAATAAATCATAGACAACATTAGTAAAGATATCTTTTTTACTTTTTTTGGTCTATTCCCAGCTATATTTACCTATATATTTAGATATTAGTGAAAGTAAAAACGCCATGGAATCATTGGTATTCTATGAAACTAGACGGGCTCATCTAGATGCTTAGCTAGGTTTTAACAGTGTTTCTATAATGTATGTAATTGGAATTAGGGGAAGGGATGTTCTTATTCTAGATAGCTTTTTTGATTGAGCAAAAATGTGTGTTGTTCGGAATGGGTCATCCATATTTTTACAATTTGTTTTCCCATTATTCATAGAGTTTTTTATTTATTTTTTAATGTAATGCTTCATTTTAAGTATTTTTAAAAGGTAATGTAGTTAAATGCTAATGTAGATGTTGGAAGAATTGTTGCTGGGATGGCGCAATGGCTGCTGCTTATTAGACTCGTAATGATGATTGACGGAACCGAATGATTAGGTTCCTCTCTAACCTGTTTGAACTTCATATAATATATAGACAATAACATCTCAGACTATTCTAGGAAGGTTAATTTATGGTTCTAAAATAATAAAACTTAAAAGTAACATTGTCTATAAGTTCTTAGCTGCACCAGAAAACCTCCCTCCTTGCAATGTTTCTTGAATGTTAGTAATTGGTTCCTCAGGTTTAATCAGGAACCATACCCTAACGTTACAGGAATGTTTTCTAATACTACTACAGGCACAAAACTCCCGTTTTGATATCACAAGGTCTGTGAATGATCAGTAAATGCTCATGTAGACTGTCCCGTATAACACAGTGGATGATATATTGCCATTACATCTGACAGTTTGACCCTGCAGCATCAGACTGGATGGGCATGCCTCCCATCCCCTCCCCCCGCTTCCTATTTGGCATGGGAGAGGCAGAAAACTTCATCTTTGTTATTGGAGGGAAAGAAATGAAGGAAGGAGAATGCATTCTGGACACAGTTATGGCTTATGACAGACAGTGAGTATGTTTACTGATTCCACATGCATTACTTGCTATTTCTTCTGTTATTATTTGTGAAATCTAGGTGTTGACTACAGAAAAATGTTTCCACACCATTTTTTTCAGTGTAGGCTACTGCAAATAATCCTTTTTTTTTTTTTTTAAGGTATCTTAAATGGGCAGAGTCAGATCCTCTTCCCTACCCAGTATATGGCCATGGAGTAGTATCTCATAACGAAATGATCTATGTAATTGGAGGAAAGGGAGAGAACAAGTAAGCTAATTCTACACTTTGTGTTGGAATACACATCTAATATTATAGCTAGTAGTAAGGTGAACTCTGTATCCCACATTTATAAACAAAGTTGTCTTATTTTCTAGAGGGTGTTTGAACAAAGTGTGTGCATACGACACTAAAAAGCATCAGTGGAAGGATTTGGCTCCATTAAATTCTGCACGTTCACTCTTTGGGGTCACAATTCACAAAAACAAGATCTACGTGGTAGCTGGTGTGACTGACACTGGCCTCACCGGCAGCGCTGAAGTCTATGACATCAAAACCAACAAGTAAGTGTGTCCACATACAATGCTAAACAACCTGCAGTATAATCTGAGGTTTATGGTATTGACTAGTTGTGGGACAAACCCATCATAATTAGCTTGCAATAAATATTTAACCACAGCACTCTCTAACCTCTAGGTGGTCAGAGTTTGTCGAGTTTCCCCAGGAACGTAGTTCACTTAGCCTGGTCACTGTGGGTGGTGTCCTCTATGCTGTGGGTGGATTTGCCATGTTCCCCAAAGAGGACAGCGATGATCTCTTGCCACAGGAGATGAATGACATCTGGAGGTGAGAAGGCCATTCACTACACCAATCAGCCTTTAAGTTGAACTATGCAAATGGCAGCATCCACTTATGATAGTTCACCCAAAGATGTTTATTTTCAGAAAATTTACTTACCCTCAGGCCATCCGAGATGTAGTTTGTTTATTCTTTGGAACAGATTTGGACAAATTTAGACAAATTTAGCATCACATCACTTACATCATCCTCTGCAGTGAATAGGTGCCGTCAGAATGAGAGCCCAAAAGCTGATCTTCTAGTCATAATATTAAGATTTCAGTCTGGTCTTCATTAGAAGAGAAATATGTACAGATCAAGCACCCTTAACAAGCAAAAACAGTCTGAAACAGGTATACAAAAATGTCTGTGGATTTTTGATGTAAGATGGATTTTTTGGCCAGAAGTGACATTGTGTGGATCATTGTGATGTTTTTATCATATGTTTGAAGACCCATTCTCTACAAAGTATCCTTTGGTGATCAAAATAAATAAATAAATAAATGCTATATTTCAGATGGCATGAGGGTGAGTAAATCAGTAAATAGACATATTGTGATTCTGACCACATATACATGATTACAACAATCGAAATGTTCAAATAAAAAGTTTTGTGATTGTTCACAGGTATGATGAGGGTGAGAGGAAATGGATTGGCATACTGAGAGAGATTCAATATGCATCTGGTGCAACGGTTCTGGGAGTTCGTCTTAACACTCTTCGGCTCACTAAAATGCGAGACTAATGCGATCCAATGATTCAGTGTACCAAAATGAAAAAAAAGTAGGTACAAACTCTCTGTGCTGATATTAAATCAGTTATTATAGGGTGGGACAAAGTGAAACAAGCATGAAATATTAGAGGACAGAACTGTTCTCAAACTCATTCCATTAAGTGATCAATTTGATATTCAATATTCAAACATGCTTTATCATTTGAAACAGAGAACAAGCAGAGAAATTTGGAAAAAGGGTGTGGAAATTTTGTTTTTGAACAGTTTTAACATGGACAGAGCTTCTTGTGTCATGTTATGTCGTTTTTTTAAGCTTTATTGTTAATGTGACATTTCTGTTGTGTTCTGAATGAGAAAAACTCCCAAAGTAAAATAAAAACAAACACAAAAATTGCTTGGTATGATGTTGCATTTGGTTCACTACTGAAATAAGCATTTTATTTAGTTTTATTACAGACAATAAATACTACCCCATACAATAAATGACATAAAAGACAGCCTCATTTTAATAGCACCGCTAGACTCTAGTCTTTGCATTGTTTAGTATTCTGTTGGCAGAACCAGCGTGACTACCAACAGCATGTACACAAAGTTAACCAAGACATACTAGTGAATAGAATTAAAACTTAGGAACAGTTATACTCATGATTGGTTTAATACATCGAAAGCATGGGTAAGTTTGAGTATTACATGTTTGGTACTAGTTTAGGTGGAAAAAATGATTGAATTTGGTTTCAAAATGTCTTTCCAAGATAAATGCACGGTGGGTGGTTTCTTTAAAAATTAAACAGGCAAAAAGAAAAAACCCATTTCTGAAGTGCAAATCATCATTTGCTATCACTTATTATTTATTACAAAGGATAGCATACACCAGGACAAACTAAAATAGCAGACAAATCTTTCTTAATATAAATCTTTCTTTCTTTCCAGGATACCTTAAATATTTAAAAAATACGAAGGCCACAAACATCCAAAATCTTTCTCAATAAGCAGCAAACCAGGAAAACACAGTAGTGAAGTAGGCAAAATATAAAAATGATGTAACCTGTAAACAACGTGTAATAGAATTGTGTTCTTTCAGATGCACTAAATCAAATCATTGAGATCTTCAATGGCCTTTTACCTATTACAATATCTTCAGAGATGGAGGTGTATTTCCCTCCGTGCAATTTCACTTCAAATAAAATATATTAAGACTTTAGTTTAACAGAGAGAGAAAGAGAAATCAAATAAAATCAAAGATGGGCATAATGAAAACCTTCAGCAGTTTCTTTTTTAACAAAACTTGTATTATCCAAAACTTGTACCGCAATTCGAATATTCAAATAAAGTGCACAAAAAATCAAGTGAAAAGGGAATTTGATGGTAATTCAAAGTGTGATAAGACCATAATGCTAGTGATATGTGCATCTTTCTGGGGAAAACTTTCTGGGGATGTTTTTAATATTTGAATAAATGTCGTAAAGAAAATGAGATTAAATATGTTTAAATATGTTAACACGGGTTTAAAAAAACCAAGCATCCGCAATGCTTTGAGGACACTGTTGTGTATTAATGAGAAATATGTAAAACATGTAAAGAACACCAACAACGCGGTTCAGTCCCAGGCAAAACCATAAAAAGGCTCGAACAATCGTCCTCTGGCATAACATTATTGCAGGATTTCTATCAAAAAAAAAAAAGAAGTAATTTTTAAAGTCCTCCTGGTGATGGTCTCTGCTCAGATTATCATTAACTTTAACCACGCTACCGTAATTTCAATCTACACATTCATGATCATGGCATTTCATACTTAACGCAGGTTTGTTGTAGTGCCTCCACAATGAGCTGGTCATGATCCCAAACTGACTTTTAGTTACAGAGATATATATACTGAACAATGCAGATTATTGACAGTTATTTCACTCTAATTGTTTAAATCAGCATAATTTTTTTAAATCGATTCTAGAACATCTAAAACTACATTTTAACTTTAAAGGGATGTTCTAGCCAAAAATTAAAATGCTGTCATTATTTACTCATGCAGCAGCTTGAGCTTTCTGCTATTAAGGAAGCCCATTTCTGCCACATGATTAAAGAAAAGAAAAGAAAAGAAAAGGTTATTGCACATCTTGCAGTTGCATTTATTTTTTCTGTCACTGAATACAATTTAAAAGGTAATTATGACATTTTTTAATTCCATAATTCCATAATTAATAGCACCAGTAAATCTTTCTTTATTTTGACTAAGTAAATAAACAGAATCTAAAATAAACAGGTGTGTAAACAATAACAGAATCTACATTTTGGTGAACTATCCCTTTAACTGACCATCCTGCCAGGACTTTCAAAAACGTATTAAAGAAACACATAGGCTACCATTTAAATACACTTGCCAATACCTGCATTAAGCTGGGTTTTCTTAACCCAGGAACATGACTGATATTAAACATGTAAGACTAAAGTAAATGCAAGATCCAATTTAGAGCTAATTAGTAAGATTTAGAGCTCAATCCTCACATTTAAGATCATTTCCATCTTGCAAGTTCTTTCATGAGAGCTGATCTCCACATCTCCTCACATTTAATTGACTCTATAAAGACTGTAAACAAATAAACTGATTTAACAAAAACTAACAGGAAACACACAATTTATTCACAGCCTATGTATATAATTTGTCTGGGTATGACATATATATAAATGCATTTAGCAGATATATATAGGATAATATATATAATAGTAACTACATTTTACTAGTCAAAGAGTTTTTAGAATGTTTTCTTGAACTACATTTTGCATATATAAATCCTCTCTGACACTGGGTAAGGATTTTTTTTTTTTCTATAAACTCTTTTCAGATTCTATGTGGCCTCTTAACAGGACCATCTTACAGTGTACATGAGTCCCAGAAGTCTAATAGTTTGCTACATAAGTACATTTTCAGGGCACAAAACATGATTTCCATCATTTGGCTAATCAACCCTTTCCACTTTCCACAGGTTATTCAAAACCATCAAGAAATAGTGGAAAGTGGGGAAAAAAGGTGAAAGAAAAAAAAGCTGATAAACCTGCTTGATGTACCATAAAGCATTTCAAACATTCCACACAAAAATATTTTTGAACCAAACACATACTGGTGTTCATCCAGGTTTGATATTGCTTCTGTGCAAATAAAACACACTCCTTTTCACACTCATTTCTTCACAAGTGGTTTAGGCATTTAAGATTGTGCCATTACACATATGGCCAACACTGAGAGTAAAGTGCTCTGGAAGTTTTCAAATAATGTAGACAGAACATAGCAAAAACATCCTTCTTTGGGATTCCTTAAAGGAATAAAAAAATAAAATAAAGAAAAAGAAAATGCTGAAAATTTATTCACATTTAGGACATCCAGGATGTTGATGAGTTTGTCTCTTCATCGAAACAGAGAAGTTTACATTACATCACTTGCACACTAATGGATCCTCTGCAGTGAATGGGTGCCGTCAGAATGAGAGTCCAAACAGCTGATAAAAACATCACAATAATCCACAAGTGATCAACACAAATCAAGACCATCAGTTCACATCTTGTAAAGTGAACAGCTGCATGTTTCTAAGAAACAGATTTATCAAGAGATTTTAATAATCAAATCATTATTTCTGGCTAAAATATAAGTCGTCTATCAATAATATTATTTTCTCCAGTGAAAAAAGTAATCGTCTGAATCAGGAGAGAAATATGCAAAGATCAAGTGAAAACGTGTTTTCTTTTTTTCCCCACGTAAGCTTATTTTATGAGACGGCACCCATTCACTGCAGAGGATCCACTGGTGAGCAAGTGAGGTAATGCTACATCTGTTGAGAAGAAGAAACAAACTTGTCTAAATCTTGTATGAACTTTTTTTTTTTTTGCAAATTTTTATTTTTGGGTGAATCATTCATCTAAGTGACAAATATCAATTATTCTCAAGTGCCTCTGCTACATATAACCTTTAACACAATCCACCGGTCGCACCTGTGGCCTGCACAGACGCCTCTAAAAACAAACCTCTGCAAATACGCAGAGAAGCCCATTGTGACAAAACTTGAAACTTTCAGGATACAAAGACAGTACAATATAAATCTACAATTAAAAATAAGGTGCTGGAGTGATTATACATTTCATATTCAGTAATAACATATAAGCCAACAGAATTTGGTTACTGGAATACATCTGGATTTGGTTATGGCAGTGGGACTACTACATGTTTATTGGCTGAAGAGCTGTTCCAAAACTTTGCAATGCTCATGTCCCACAGCAAGTTCAGTCTGTGTCTATATCTCGTATGGCAGCTTATGGGAATCTCAACTGGTTTGACTGAACCAACAAAGTGTTAAAGTCCATGGCAAGAGTGTGTGAAATGCAGAAATGCGATGCTAAATGCTAATCCTGCAGCTCGCAAAAATGCAGTAAACAAAAATAATGAGAACATTTGTTTTCTTTCTTAAATTCGAGAAGCTTATTTGAACAGTATATAAAATATCTCTATGAGAACAGGATAAGTGAAAATGTGCACAGTTTTAAAGAATTAATCAGTGTCACACACTGTTCAAACACCCGCTGGAAGTCTTAGACCTCACTCGGCATGTTTGGAAACCCCCATGAGAGGGATTCACATTGGATGTGAATCAAAAAGCTCGTGAGGAGCTAATGCAAGCTTTTGGGTTCCAGACAATAAACAATCAAAGGAACTTCAACCTTGTATTCAAAACTAGTTGTTACCAGAGTTAACCCTTTCAGTGGAAAACAGATCCGGGGGAGATGGAAGACCTACGATGGAGTGAACGAAGGGTAGTGCGAGCGATTTGACCTGGTGGAGACCGGACGCCTCACTGGGAGGGGTATTGGGGTGGCTGGGGAACTGGTTTGCTGGTGTGTCCATATCAGTTGACTTGGGCTCCAGGGCCACAAGGTTGGTGGCATCAGATACCACGGGGTTGCTGACCTGGAAGCACTTCTCCTTGTGGGCTTTGAGCATGTTGGAGAAGCGGAAACGCTGTCCGCAGATGTCACAGGGATACGGTTTCTCACCAGTGTGAGTGCGGCGGTGCCGTTTCATATTGGGCCGGCTCGTGAAGCTCTTTCCACAGATTTCACAGATATATGGTTTCTCTCCTGGAGCAGACAAACAGATTGAAGAACTTGAAACGTGTTGGATGAGAAACGAACTGGACTAAAAAGTAAAGTGTAAAGTAAAACTTGCATACACATTTGAAAAGACAGAAGAAAACATCAGTTCTGTATTACCTTAAAATTACATCTACTTAATTTGATTTAAAAATCACCTTCTGTAGCACACTGAAAAAAAAAGTGTTTCATTCATAAAATGTAAATATTTTAGGAAAAGGATTCACATCTATATATATATCATTTTTTTTAATTGGACGAATAAAACACTTTGCATCTTTGTTTTATTCGCACCAACATTATTTGATTTTAACATTTTGGAATAATTTATTTATATAGCATACTTTTATTTAGTCTCACTGGTAACAACCTTTTTTTTAAATTAAAACCAAATTTAAAAACTAAAACAAATACTGAATGCTGATTAAGAAACATCTTATTGAATGTGTGTTGATTGTGTTGTTTGTACTGTAGAACTATGCAGTTATTGCCTTTAATTTCACATGGTTACAGTTAATCTTTTAATTTAAGGCCAGTTCTATATAGTTTCAACCCAATTCAAAAACAACAGCTAAATGCTGATATCTGTCCCATTTACTTACTGTGCAGTTACTGCCATTAATTTCAGATTGGTAGTGGTTATTGTTTTCAATAGCCAAAAGACAGTTTGGCCTATTAAATACCAAATAAACATCTTGTTTATGCATACTTTCCTTCTTTCTTGTTTTGAATCGGTATCGGAATCGGAATCGGCCATGAAAAATCTGGATCCCTAATGAGAATATATTCATTCTTTTTCTTTTTTTAACCATTTAAATTTTTTTAATGATACAAGATTAGCAAAAACCAAAATCACCAAAGTGGTGGTTCTCACCAGTGTGTGTCTTCATGTGTTCATCGAAGTACTGCTTCATGTTGAAGTCTTTCCCACACCACTGACACATGAACTGCTTATGTCCGATATGGATGCTCATATGCGACCTCAGCTGGTATTTGTACTGGAATCTTTCACTGCAGTTCTACAACATGAGCAGCAGCATCAGATACAGTAGATTATACTTTACATCTGTGCTCCTCTGCTTATAGTATTTGGACTAAATCTAAATGGATTTGGAATAACAACAACATTTCACAAAGTTAGAAATGATCAAATATTGGACACTGGTTAAAAGACTGGTTCTAATCTATTCATCAAAAAAAAATAGTGACAAATAAATGTTTCCTGTCTTCCATTAAAAACAAATGTAATCAGTACAACTGTTATCAACATTAATAATAAGTAATGTTTCTTGAGAAACAAATCAGCATATGGGAATGATTTCTGGAGGATCATGTGACATTGAAAACTGGAATAATGATACAGAAAATTCAGTTTTGCCATCACAAGAATGAATTACATTTTTATGGATATAAATTGTTTACCGTATTTTTCGGACTATAAGTCACACCTGAGTATAAGTCACATCAGTCCAAAAATACGTCATGATGAGGAAAAAAACATATATAAGTGGCACTGGACTATAAGTCGTATTTATTTAGAACCAAGAACCAAGAGAAAACATTACCGTCTCCAGCCGCGAGAGGGCGCTCTATGTTTTCAATGTAGACTACAGGAGCACTGAGCAGCATAGAGCGCCCTCTCGTGGCTGGAGACGGCAATGTTTTCTCTTGGTTCATGTCAAATTACTTTTGATAAATAAGTCGCAGGACCAGCCAAACTATGAAAAAAGTGTAACTTATAGTCCGGAAAATACGGTAAATGGGATTTGAGAATATTAGATTTTTGATCAAATAAATGCAGCCTTTGAAAACATATAACCTATAAGTAGCATGCATGTATGTGCACATGATTACTCTAATAAGATTTTAATGTGAACTGAAAGGAAACGTGACTTTTTCTGAGAAAAAGACACAAAATGCAACACCTGAATCTCTCGGGTCTACGACTGATAATCCGCATGACTGAACTCACCTCACACTTGAAGGGCTTTTCTCCAGAATGCTGCAGAGAGTGCACTTTAAGAGACATGCTGCGTTTGAAGGACTTCCCACACGTTTCGCAAGTGAATGGCATGTCCTTTGTGTGAGCTGCAACAACAACAAAAAAAACAGACAAAATTCATATATTACAAATGACGTCTGCCTCTTGTTTGCCTCAGAATGCTCATAGTAACAATTAACTGATAATGTATTAAAATCTTAAATTAACATCTTAATCACATGCCTCATTGCTCATTTTAAGGATAACAAGAGCGTTAGCTAGTGACATGGTTTAGTGTATAATAAGAAACTGCATTATAACTGCACATACTCGGCTGTCAGTGTGAGATGAGCTAGTGTAACTTGTTGCCCTAAAGACAACTGAGTGGTTCTGGTCAAAGGAAGCACTTCTAGATAAGATATTTCCTCTTTGCTCTTAGGGCAGATTAAACAATACAGCCTCTGTCCTCGGCTTAGTCTGTTCTGCATGGTAAAGCAAGGTCACAGCGGTTCTTTTCCCCTGCTCAAAACAGAGCTGGGTATTCCACGATTTTTCTGGGAAGAAAAGCTCTGGGAAGATCAAACTTCAGGAAATTAAAGTACCATACGTTATGAAGGCCCTGGGTGTGCTTATTACATCTGCCTGAAGGTAAATTGATAAATTGATTCATTGTAAAGATCCGATTCAAATGAGTGTTTCATTCACAAATCAGACACTAATAAATCTTTCTGAAGTGCATGTGGAACGATTTTCTGTGAACAATTAATTAAATTTCATTCTGTTGCTTGCACAAATCTAGCATATGATCTTGTGGTCTTATTGTAGTCAAAAGCCATTTATTTTCAATTTGGAATCTTAAATGAATAGTTCACCCAAAAATAAAAAATAAACCCTGAAGCCATCCAAGATGTCAATGAGTTTATTTAATCACACAGATTTGGAGAAATTTAGCATTGCATCACTAGCTCATTAATGGATCTTCTGTAGTGAATGGGTGCCGTCAGAATGAGAGTCCAAACCACTGATAAAAACATCATAATAATCCAAAGTACATTTTCAGATTTAGGTGAACTTTCCTTCAACAGCTTCAGTCCTTAATTGCTAACATGACACAGAATATTCTTTTATAAAACAACTTTTTGTGTTACTGCGAGAACTAAGAATTCATACGGGTTTGGAATAACATAAAATTGAGTAAATGATGACAGAATAACCCAGTACTCACCAACCATGTGCTTCCGGACATGTGCCATGGTGTAGAACTTCTTTTCGCAGATTTCACAAGAGAACTTTTTCTCAGCATATCCGTGGACAATCTTGTTGTGTTCGTGTAAAGACCACAGCTTTTTAAAAGCTTTTCCACAAGTCACGCACTACAAAGATCAGAGAAGCTGAATGAATGGCATTAGACTAAACAGCTCTCCCTTAGGGGTCCATGGAAAACACAACAGTATTTTATCATTCTGAGAGAGTACAAAGAACTGCAGAAGACTGAATAATTGCAAAGGGCACCTCTAACTTAAAATGCATTTATATCAAATGAAGCACAACAGCACAATTTCCTTAATTACACCGAATTCCCCATACGTGCTCCATAGAGCAGAGACAAATGAGTGCTGGGTGGTTTGGAGTTGGAGGTGGAAATGGCCTGGCAGACCTGCTTTTGTGGCAGAAAACAGCTGTTCTCCACACCATAATACAGTCTGAAACTATATATCATCCCAAATCTCTGTTCTCCAGTATCATTCTGCTCTGAAATATGCATTCATAGTAGATTACTAGAAGAGAATACACATAATCCACCTTTGAAAAGGGGAAATGTGCTATAAGAAGACTATATAAGATTACATAAGACTATTAAAGACTACTAAAACTAGTGCACTGACAAGTTAATAATTGTTTTCATGTTCTGACCACTAAGTGAAAATATACTATTTTGTCTAAATATAATAAAAATAAACAAAACTACATCATTTTAAACACTATTAAAAATGTTAAACACACACACACACACACACACACACACATATATATATATATATATATATATATATATATATATATATATATATATATATATATATATAGAATTAAAAGTGTTTTTAAATATTATTTTGAAGCAAGTGTACTGTTAAGTAAATAAGAATAAAACAAAAAAGATTCAATAATAACCAATACTGTAATGCAATGCAATTAAAATTTTGGGATCGGAGAGATTTTTTTATGTTTTTAAAAGTCTCTTATTCTCACTAAAGTTGACTTTATTTGATAAGAAATACAATAAAACAGTTAAATATTGTTACAATTTAACATTTATTTTCTATTGGAATATATAAAAAAATTTAATTTTTTTTTGAGAAAGCAAAGCTATCAGTTAACCTTTATTTTAAGTAACAACATTTTATTTATTTGTTTTTTTATATATAAATAGTTTTTATAGTAGCTCCGGTTAGTTTTTTTTTAAATCTAATAACCCTGACGGACATCCAAGTTCCAATTTATAGTTAAATTAACCAATTTGATTATATATATATATATATATATATATATGAAACTATAATATTACACTATAACTATGAAATTAGAACTTTGTAAAGAATGTCCCAGTTTTGTGGGCACAAATTTTGTGTGGGTCTACTCATGGGTTTTGTGTCTAAATGATTGTGTTTTTTAGTTTTTGTGTTTTGATGGCTGGGTCCAGCTTAACTGTTGTTCCCTTCTGCTATTCCTGCATGTCTCTCTTTTTATTGTATTATTTGGAAACAATCACTAAACTCTGACTTTGCACCAAATGCTTGTGTAAAATCAGCCATATAGTTTGACCTTATTAACATGTACAGACAAGTGTGTGTACCTGTATGTTTTTCTCACAGTTTGTCTGATGGTGTAGCAGCAACTCGCTCTCAAGTAAAAAGCGCTTGCCGCATTTATTGCAGATCTGCATGCGGTTGTGGGTGACGTTCATGTGCTTCTCCAAGTACCAGCGGTTGTTGAAAACACGAGGGCACTTCTTGCAGGAAAAGTGCTGCTTTTCTTCGAGCTTCACCTTCTGTCCCAGACTCTCCTGGTCTTTACTCCTCTTCCCCCCCTCCCGTAGTGCCGTGTCATTTAGCGTCTGTCTGGCGATGGTGTCCACGGCATTCCGTCTTTCCACGCTGGTGCATCCTGTTTCTGGAATGTCATGATTATTCTCTTCTTCATCCTCATCGTCTTCGTCATCGCTGCAATTTTCAATCCCTTGCTTTCTGTGTTCATACTCTTCTTCTTCGTGCTCACCAACAACTTCATTATCATCCTGTTCCTTACCCTCCACCACACTGGCGAGGAGGGATGAGGTACTTGAGATGACGCCCTTGGCGTCAGACCCTTTAGAAACATTCAAAGTCTGGTTATTGAGATTGACCTCCACGATAATCTGCTGTCTGTTAAAGGAGACTGAACTATCCTGGGAGCACGCTTCATTTAGACCAGCTCCTCCCTCTATTGGGCATAAGCTCCGCCCTCCTCCACTAGCCACTCCCCCTCCACTGTCATCTTTTTTGTAGAAGTGTTTGGTTTGTGGGCTGGTGTAGACGCTAGATGAGTGTGTTTGCGTAACTTCCCTACTGACCCCACTGCCCTCTACAAGCAATGAGAATGTTCCATTTCCTTGTTGTGTGTACATCTTCTCAAGCTCCTTCATCTTGTACATCTGACTGGAGGCATTGCCTCGCCTGTCTGTGTCTGCCATCTCATTGGACCCAAGCAGCTCGTGGCAGGAACTCATTTGGAGCACAATGGCCACCTGTAGGATTTCAAAGATGGAAATATAGATGAAGTTAAGGATTTGGATACTCAGCACCTGGAAGACCAGGTTTATGCGGTGCGGTGGTTGACTCTGGAAGAGGAGGGCCTGGATGTAGGGGGTATGGTCACCCAGCACGTCCTTCTGGGAGGAAAAGGTACGGTGGGACACCAGCACGAGGTCCACGGCGTTCAGGCTGGTAGAGATGCCTGTCCATTAAACAAGTGAAGTGCAGCGCTGCATCCTCCAGCAGAAAGAACTCAGCAGCAGTCCTCTCCTCTATGAGATAAGACAGGAGAAAAGATATATTAAACTTACAATTCATTGGCAAATATAACAGAACAATTACATATAGCCACATGGAAAACAGAACAAGAATATATATTTAGCTAGCAACTAGATTTGCATTTCTTGAATGAAATGTTTGCAGGGCGGTTTTAATGTGTTTTTATTTTTGGCTATTAACAATCTGATTTATAACATTCAATTCATATCTCTGATTCAATGATAAATTTGTGTCACCATTGCAAAACATTTATATACCGTTTTAATCTTTAATAATATTTTGAAATAGTTTTATTTTTATATTTTCAGTTTTCATTTCAAAATTTAGTTTTAGTAATTTTGTTATGTGCTTTTGCCATTTTTTTGTTTAATTTTCATTTTTAGCAATTTTAGTACTTGAGCTTTTCATTTCTGAGTTTGTCAATATTTAGATTTTGTTTCAGTTTTATTTCAATTAACATTTATTCAAACTTTTCATGGAAATAACAGCACTGGCTAATGTTCAATAAATCTTTAGAAATCTCCATGTAAGTAAAAAATAAAGGAAAATATTGCTGTTTATTTTATATTGGTAAATATAAGTACAAATTATTAAATTCCTTTTCTTCATTATTCCAAAACTGTGGATAATATGATTGATTATTGTTAACTCACAAACATTTTGTTTGTACTTGGTTTAGTATTTGGTATCTACTTGTCAAAAAAGGTGGTCTGGTTAAAATTGTTTCCTCCAATTTGAAATGATTTTTTAAAGCCATTTCAGAGCAAAATATTACTGTATATATAAAGTTTATAGTTTAAAAACAGAGGGAAAAAATATTTTAATCATAACCCCACCCCTAGAAATATCTAATATTAAAGTAACACTCTATAAAGTTTGATAAAAACCATCACAACACATAATAATACATTTCTGCACAGAAGTTTATTTCATTCACAGCAGCCTTGAAGAAAATATCAAACAATGCGCATCTAAAAGTGAGAAAGGAGGAAGCTAGTGGAGCATGCCGCTATGCCCTCCCCTTCTGCAACCAAGGTTGGCTTATTTTAGATCAGGAAGGACGAGGTTTCAATCTGTACAGCATCTCTTTAAAAACTCCACGGTGGAAAAGGAAAGTAGGAGGGAGAGGCATCAAGTGAAAAGAGAAAAAGACAAACCAAGTGAGAGGACTGAAAAAGAATCATGCAAAAAGCACATTGATATTCAGAGCCGTGCGCTAACCATTAGCTTCCTCGTCCTGCGTCCTGTCTCTCTGAGTTATCATTATGCACGAGACAAAACACTGGCCAGTAAACAATTAAAGAGAGCAAGGACCGTAAATATCAGACTCTCCAAACAATTATACGGATTGGTTATGCCGACTTTTATGTGACTAACAACAAGCAGAATTAACAGTCTTACTTTTTATCTCTGTAAACAAGTTTGTTTTCAGAAGCCATTATAAGTCCAACTGATCTGTTGAAATGTCACCCAAAATTAAACAGAATCGACAGAATAAACTATTATTTAAAATACAGTCAAATCCATCCACATATGTACTCACTGTGACCAAACCAATACACGAAAAGATGGATGCACCAAAATGACAAACTGAGGTATGACTGACTGACTAAAGAGTGCAAATGTAATTCAATATGCACTTAATTTGTGACATTTTGTCTATTTGGAGGTGGATTATTATTGGGGTAGGGTAAAACCCTGCAGCTAAACACAAAATAAAAGTCGCCAAACCTAGTTCAGAAGCTTTCGTGCAGCTCATTTGGATAAATAAAATCCCTTAGTGCCGTTAGGAATAATTGAAAAGAGATAAGGGGTTGTTTTTCCAAAACAATACCTAGTCAGCTGTATCAAATTCAAAACTGGCATCATAAAATATTTCTGAAAGACAATAAACTGGTTTGAGCTGTCGTGAGTGTGCGCTTATTGCATGCCGTCCTCGCACTCCTCAAGAATTTCTTGTCACTCTCTACTACACTACATCTGTGGAATAAAAAGAGACTAAAACTGACATGAATGTATATAAATGACTGCAATGTTGTATTCAGTAGTTTCCAAGCAATTTGGGCAAACTTGCAAATTGGGAAGCATATTCACTTGCTCTTTCTGTTCGAAAATTGAGACTAAATGTCAGAATGAAATCATGTTCACTGGCATCATTAAAATTAAACAAAAGAGTGCAAACAAATCTCTTGACTGAGGTAAGTATTAAAATCAATCATTGCATTTGTTTGATCAAATGCAATAGAAAATGCAATATTGTGAAACATTCTATTGTTTTCTATTTTAATGTATTTTAAAATGCAATTTATTCCTTTTATGCAAAGCTGATGGATATTCATTTTGAAATTTGCCATTAATTTATCAGTATTATAACATTTTTATTTAAAGATGAACTTTGTTAGCGTTAGATGATGGCATTTGTATTCTAAATGCAAATATTGGGGAAAGGAGCATAGACATTAAATCTCCAATATTGATAGCTAGTGATAAATATGGCACAGTTATATAAAGTGTGTCCGAACTTACTACTGAACAAAGACCATCCCCTTATCACACTCACAAATCTGAACTTTGGGTCAACTATGTTACTCACCCCACACAGTAGTTTGCTGCTCACTAACACTCCTACACCAAGACCTTTGCCAAACCTTGTTAAACATACTTGTTGTTACCAGCAACATGGGTAGTGTAATGCTCCTCATTCTGATTCATAAAGCTGAACTCAATGCACAGAGACCCATACTGCTTTCATGTAATAAGAGGTGACTCAGGGCTGCTGGCCAGGCCCGCTGGTATGCACTTGGCTGAGGACGTTCACCACAGTGCCAGGCAGCAGAGAGCAGAGCAGTGGGGGAAAGAGATCTATCCTCAGTTGGCTTTGACTTCAGCAGTCTCCGCACCTCCCAAATCGACCCACTGTTTCTGCTGATATGTCTTCAGAGAGATTTGAAATGCCCACATTTCAGATTAGTTACTTTTTCTCTTTCTTTTTCTGAAAGACATTAATACATTTATTCAGTAAGGATGTGTTAAGTTTATCAAAATTATCAGTGATTAGTAATGTTACAAAGATTAATATTTCAAATTAACGCTGTTCCTTTCTATTCTTCATAGAATCTTGAGAAGAAAAAAAAGTGTCACGGTTTCCACAAAAATATTAATCACCACAAGGTTTTTATTTTTTATGGATGCTGAAAAGTCAGCTTTGCTATCAAAGGAATAAATTACATTTTAAAGTATATTAAAATAGAAAATGGTTATTTTCAATTGCCGTAATTTTTCACAATAGTGCTGTTTTTACTGTATTTTTTTTATTCAAATCAATGTAGCTGTTGAGAGCATAATATATTACTTTCAAAAACATTTTCAAATCGTACTGAACTCAAACTTTTGAACAGTATTCCATAATTTAGTTAACCTTCTAGTTTCTGAACTGCCGTGATTCAAACAACAACCAATTAGTATAAGTCAGAATCACATCCAACTGTTTTAATAAAATTGAACACAATTTTAGTGCCACACAAAGAAAATTTTACTTTGAAAGTTCTACGAAAAATTCAGAAATGTCACCACAAAAACATTTTTCCAATGAGCCTGGATTGAATAAAAACTACAGAAACTATATTTTAAAACATCTCATCTCAATAAGTTAAGGTGATTTTGGATGTCTTCGGTGAGAATCATGGGAGCAGACAGTGATCTCACACTGAGTTCTGAAACAATGCAGTAACTGTGAAGAACACTGACCAACCTCTCAACAACTTCTGATGAACTGCTCACATTTTCAGCAACCCACCAAGATGTCAATCCACAATACAAACTCAACAAACCACAGTAACAAGCCACGGGAATTTCATCAACTTTTGAATGATACAGAATCAACTGGCATTATTATTATTAATAATACAGAATAATTGGTATAAAGGGATGTGAATTTGGGATCCTATCTGAAATAGGTGGAATTTGATTTACTTACTGATTTAAGGGTGATTTACTCACCCTTATATACAGAACACAACAAAAAAAATCAACATAAAAGTGGTTGATATATGACTTAGTTACGCAGTCTCCTGAAATCATACCATAACCTAATGTGAGGAACAGACCTACATTTAAGTCATTAAATTATTCACTGATAACAAATTTCATTCATACTTCCGCATATTCAAACTTAGCACATTGTGATAAATTATAAGGCACTTACCTTAATGTGCCAGATTTATATATGTGCAAATTTGAATGAGAATAGTGCAACCTTCCGGAGCCTTTGGTAACTTTGTTTTATTGAAAAGCGCAATGCCAAAATCTTTCAAAACATCTCCTTTTGTAAAATACACAATAATAACTGACAACATAATTTTATTTTTCAGATCACATCTTTAGCAACAGTACATCCATGGCACAGAATAGTGACACTTTTGACCTTCAACTAAACTGTTGGGCACTCTGTATTGATGAAAAACAAGCATTATCATGGGAATCTAATCAGGCCGCTATTAAAGAGACGAGAGACTAATCGCGGTCCTCCTGCACTCTGGATTCTTCCACTTCCTGTGCTGCCAGCTTGAAGGGAAGTTTCATAGCACTGTAAAATGCAGAGGCGCTGCTGTCTGGCGCCGTTTCCTCATCAATCATACACAGATGCCAAGCAATGACTCGGCATCTGGTGTCCCTCGACCCAAGACAAGATGCACAATTAGAAATGACCTGCAATTCAACAGAGCACTAAAGAAAGCCTGGACCTGGTATTGGAAAGAAGGTAACAAAAAATGAATAACAGAAGATCCTTAAGCTTAAAACAACATAATTTTTAAATATTTCAAAGATTTTCAATATGGATGTTATTGCTGCCATCAAGATTGAATAGAAAAAGATGAAATAAACACTGACTAAAATTATCACCTTTTTAAAATCCATTATGGTTTTAGTTATTGTTTTGCTTATATATATATATATATATACAAACACACTTAGATTATGCATACAAAAAGACTTTAAATTATAAAATATTATTTTATATGATATTAGATATGTCTTTATATAGAATATATATAGAGCAAAATTTAGAGCATATTTTATAGAGAATTTATTATTCCAACTTTTTTACTATTATTTTTTTACTGTACAAATATTTTTTACACACACATATATATATATATATATATATATATATATATATATATATATATATATATATATATATATTGTAGACAGAGAGATGGATTAAGATTCTTTATGAAAAGATATATAATTTAACTTTCATTAAGCTGAGGACAAAGAAACTTTGGGTATGAGGTGGAAAAGCCATAAAAGATTCAGTTTTTCCTTTCCGCTCATGAGCAGATTTTTTTTTACTTTTGAACCCCTGTGTACCAGTCAACCTCTCAGAAGTGCCACTTTCCAAGGTGACGGAACTGTCCTCAGAGGACCAAAAAAATGAGACGGAGAAACAGAAGCCCTGGGTGTCTGTGGATGTGTGTGGTATTGCTCGATGCCTATGCCCTTCCCGATCCAATCAGGACACACGTTCAGTCCTGACCTTGAGCTAGACAGACAAACACTTACAGCCCTCACGGAGAAACCCAAATGACTTACGGCCTCTGTATGTGTAGTAAATTAGCAAGACATTTTCAGTCATGAGCAGGTCTGTGTGTGAGAAATTAGAAAGACAGAGAAAGAGTTTTTCATCATGATAAAAGGCTACAACAGTGATTCTTCATTGTCGGTACTAAAGTAAAAATTTCGCCCAAATAAGAAATAAATAAAATACATTTACTTATTTACCTGTATAATTTGCTTTTGTCTGTGAAACACAAAAGGCATGGATGTCCGAGCTGCTCTTTTCCATAAAGACGAAAGTGAAAGCAAGACAATAGCACAAGTCTGGAACAACATGTGGCTGAACGATCTCTTTAAGGTCTCTTAGATGAAGATACAGTCTTCTTACCAATTCAGACTCGCCAGCGCGGTTGATAATTACACACTGTCAGAGAGCTGTCACAAACCACAGCATCACGTTCACTGAGAAAACCTCCTGAACCATAACACCTGCCAGTTCACAGAACAGGGCGGTTTGGATCAGCTGTCTGACTTGTGCTGAATAATGTGAGCTTTAAATACAGGCAAAGCACTGGCAGAACAGAGGGTGCAGTACGACTCCATAAGAGAAACATATAATTCACTTCTGTTTGCATTTGTCACACTGGTCTTTAGGGTTTCCTCCTGAATTCACAAATGCCAGGCATTTCAAATCAAAACGTGAGATGTATTCAAAACTAAACTTAACTGTAGAAATATGCTACAGAAAATATTTTTTGTCTAGGCTTTACTAAATTATACGTTTTATTGCATAGACAATTCTGTTTAAATGTTTGAGGCCAAAAATGTTCAAAACTGTTGCATTAAGTGGAAAACTTACTCTAACACAAATTATTTAGACAAAGATAAACATTTCCCATAGGTAAGAAAATATTGTGGATAGAGGGTGTCATCCATCCCTTCATCTAATTACCAAGTTCAATCAGAATAAGTGATTAGGGATGGAGCTCCCCTGTCAGTTGTTCTTCAGGTTCAGGAGCTAATTAACAGCAGAATGGAACAGAAGCCAGTGAAAGCTCTTTTCTGAGGAGGAAAGGAAGCCAGAATCACTTACCTTTCCTATGATTTTAGTAAAACAAAGGAGGATGGCAGGTGTTTATGTCCAGCAAATGCTGCTCAGGGAAGTCATCATTGGCATTGACTGAGACTAAAAAATTCACAAGAAATCCATCGAAAAATCTGAAAACTGGAAGTCTGCGCTGAGACCGTGTTATCATTTTTACGGCAACATTAATGCATTAAGTATCTCTCATAACCTTTGAATACTGCAAGCGTCTTACAACATTTATTTTATTACAAACCACATGAGAATGTCTACGACTCACTGCACTTTTCCCGTGCCGACTGAGGCAGATATATTTCGAAGACTTCCCATTTCCGTCTATATGTTAATGCAACCAAGAGCAACAGGATCGCAGTTTGAAAAATGATGTGCCAAGCAGGGCATGAAATTGAGCTAGACAAACAAACAAAAGGATTTTACCTCTAATGTGTCTGCTGCGTCTAATAATAAAGGATGTGCTTGACAAGGTGAGAGAAATCAGGTTCTCATAATAGAGACCGTATATCCACAGCCAGAACCATTTGGCGCCATAAACAAAGCCGTGTGAGATCACTGTGACAGCGCTGGGAGAGAACCGAACATTTATATTCGCAATGAAAAGGAACAGCAAACAACTTTGCAAAATACTAAAATCTCAGGGGCCGAATCTTTCTCGAAAGAGAGCAAGAGAGAGAGAGAGAGAGAGAGAGAGAGAGAAATCTACTTGCAAAAGTAATAACTGTACAAAAGTCATATTTTACCCTGAATATATATTTATAAAAACAATATATATTTTCTAATTACAAACATAAATGAATATAAAAATAGTAAAGTATCTATACACCGTGGTAATATTTGTTGCACTGCCTTTAATTTGACTTCATTTTAGATTTTTATAAAATGATACACTATCATTCAAAAGTTTGGGATCAGTCTGATTAAAAATAAATAAATAAATAATAATAATAATAAAATAATAATAATAAAATAATAATAATAATAAAATAATATATATATATATATATATATATATATATATATATATATATATATATATATATATATATATATATATTTTTTTTTTTTTTTTTTTTTTTTTTTTTGTGAGGAGGATGGACATTAAAAAATATATATATATTTTAAAAAAGAATGCTGTTTTATTTTATTCATTAATTTACTGCAATCTTCTTTTCATTAAAGAAGCCTGATAATAAGAATTGTTTCATACCATATCAGCATATTAAAATGATTTCTGAAGGGTCATGTGACACTGAGTCTGTAATTATTTTAAATTGTAATACTTTCACAGTATTACTGTTTTTGCTGTATTTTTTATTTGAGACTACAATAAAGGTTCCAATCCAATTTTTTTGAAAAAGTATTTTACAGCAATTAACTATTTTGTAGTACAAAAACACTGTATTTCAATAATGAGAGTTAAAAAAGAGAACAATATGAATGAAAAAGAAAAAATGATTAAATGTCTTAAAGATAAGAATTTTAGGGGAAGAAATATGGTTTTATCCAAATATTTTATACTCTTCCTTTCGATGTAGCTCTGAGGTATGATAATGACAAGTTCTTGACAGATTTCCTGAGATACGCCCATTTCTCTCATAAAGCTAAGCAAGAACAAAATGTGGCTGGAACAGAACTTAAGCTTATCCAATGCATGAACTGAATTATCAAGGTTGTAGACTGTGATCTGCTATGTCACCATGTCCAGAGCAGGACTGCCAGGAGAATTCAGTCTGAGCTATGTGAAAAGCAGCTGAGTCAGGACTTCTGGCCAAGAGAAGAGCCTGTGGAGTTGGCATGTCTCTGCCACATAAAGCACAAACACAAACTGCCACAGATCTGCAACTCCTCTCCATGTACAGACTCTGGACTTAGCATGCAGCAATGTGAGGAACTGAACCTGACAACACAGAGACTGAGTAAGACAACTGTGAAATAGGCAAATAAATGTCTTCTCTTTCCCATAACCAGAAAGGAGAAGGAAATTATGTGTGTTGATAATGAGTGAAATTCTAAAGATTCAGCAAAAATAAATAAAATGACACCGAACAGTTGCTGATAGCCTTTTACTTCCATTATATATTTTTTCCCATACTATGGAAGTCAATGGCTACTGTCAACAGTTTGGAACAACTTAAAGGTGAGTAAATGATTACAGAATTGTAATGTTTGGGTGAACTGTCTGCCTCTTTAAGAAGCACAACTATTTAGTATTTTCAATGTTGGTTATAATAAGATCATAGCTTGAGTTGAATGCTGGGAGCCTTTTGAGGAGCACTTGTCACATGAATTAAAGTGACTCCAACAGCAGAGTACTGAGAGACAACGAAGCCTCAAAGTCAAGGGTGGCCAGGAATGTCCAGAATTACATAAGAACCCTCTGCTTTTTTTCCAGGCCACAGCACTAAAGGACAAGACTGCAGAGTTTAGCAGGAGTCGTTCTATTTCAGTTCTTCCTAAAGTACACATTTTCACAATGCTTTCATGAGGAACAGTTAACAAAGGTCAGATTCATGCGCATTCACATTAGGAAATCATCATGCAACAATTCATTCTAGAGTGCATTCGATGCATTTATTCATTTATCTTAGGCTTTTTCAGTAATCAGTATGCATCTAAAAACCCATGTTGACCTTGGTGCCTTTACCACCAATGCTTAACTGTCAATAGTCACCAAGTGCAATAGATGCAGCTTAAAAAGTACTGCTCCTTTTCTGTTATTACAGAGTGTTTGGGAAATTAAACATTAAAGGTCAATGTTATCATCAAGTGATATTCTGGTGGTGATTGTCTAAAATTTATTATATTCTCATAAAAGATGCATTAAGGCATTAAAGGGGTTCTTAGGGTTCAGACTCCTTTCACATGCCAACCATCAATAGACAATGCATATTAAACTTAAGGTTTTGTCTACTACAGTCAAAGAGTCAAACGAGCTACTGGAAGTCAAAAAGACTGTGTGGTGGCACTAAAGTACTGACCTGACCCAAATATCAACCCAACTTCCAGATGTGACGAGGCCTCTGGATTACAGCACCACTGTACTACAATAAACATGCTGTATTTTTAACTAGTATTCCTAAAATCAACAGTGCTTTCTTCCCCGCAACCGCTCTGATGCTTTTCATCGGTTTACTAAGAATAAAAAATATTAAAATACCAAATTCTACTAAAATACTCAAAAAAATAAATAAATAAATAATTAAAATATATGGCATTTATCATTCTTTTCTTATTGTACCATTTTAGTCCTTTATGTATGATTGTTATGTTTTAATGAGTTTAGTCTGTGAGTTTAAATTAAAATAAAGATTAATAAAATAAAAAAATTTAACTTTAATGAGTTTAATCTGTTTTACAGATGTTACAAAAAGTGCAATTGGTAGTCAAGGAAATACTAAAGAAAAATTATGCATTATTATTCATAAATTATTATTCATAAATCAGCTTTGACAATATTTAATCATTACACTTCAACATTAGTAACAATTATTATTAAATATTATTACTAATAATTATTGGCTAACTTATGTTTGTTCTGGGCAATGTCTAATTGTATTTAGGAGTAGCAACATTCGGATTTTTAAACTAATTTAAATGGTATTTAAAGTATATTGTTTCTGCTTCTCTTAAAAAAAGTGTAGCGCCTTCAGCATTTATTTGGAGACTCACAGTTATTGCACAACTGAAATATGAACTCTATGGATGGGGGATCCACAATTTTTTGAGGTCATGTAAAGTTAACATAGCTGTGAAATGAATCCGGTCTCATCTCATGCAACGAAGTATCTAATTTCAAAAGTACATTTGGAATAAAAACAATAAATACATTTGATTTTATATACATCAATGTCCACAAAATGCACCAGTCACGTCGTGATCCTCCACACTGATATGAGAGAATTTAACTCTTTAAATGCAACAATGTAGCTATTGTGGCCGTTGCATTCTTGTAAATCTTCCAATTTCAGTGGCTGTCGGCGTTCTGTGCAAGTTGCAAACTTCATTTCGCGGTTAAATTTATTGGCGATATTACATTATCTAACACATTCAAAACTCAGACACATCCCGGGACAAACTAATGCAAGTTTTAAATCGTTTAAAATGACAAGAAATAAAATATGGATCTAAAATGATCAAAATGTCGTTGTCTACTGTACCATTTTGATCCGGGGTCTCTAGCATAGCACTCCGTGATTAACTCCATTTGCGCAGGACTTCCGCTCTCCATGTAACAGTACATTGGATTTTCACATTTCTTCAGTTTTCCTTCCCCTCACTGTTTTTTCCGCCGTGCTAGCAGCATTCAGACAGACAAAAATGCAGAGGCTGCTTTTGCAGTAGGAATTTGGTGATTGGAGCTCGGGGATCATATGGGCTTTTGTCAGAAGTTTTAAAGGGCCATTGCACTGTATAATTTTTTCATGCCTGAGCTGTAGTCTACATCTACTGCTAAAAATGTGTAAATCAATAGGAGCTGCCCTTATGGGGACATGGAGAATTTGTCTCCCAGGTTCTCATGACCTTGCATGTTTGACATCATCTCACTGTGTGCATGAGATCATGCTGAATTCTGAAACAGCAGGCAACTAGAGTAATAATATCCCTTTGAATATGCATACTTTTTTTTTAAAAAAAGTAGGATGTCTGAATATACAGTATTTGTGAAACATATGCAAACTAAACCATGATGACACTGCACCTGCTGAGACTGTGAGCAAGCAGTAACCACTATTCCATGAGGCACAGGAATGAAGGAACTGTTAGGTGTGAAATGTTAAATAAAAAAATAAAAAAAAAAACTTCTAGTTAAAATAAATGGAGAAATGTGATCCGAGCACTTATGTTTCAGTACGTTAGGTACAAATAAAATTGCTCTTTGTGGTTAAACTGTACTTTTATGATTGTCAGTATGTGTGTACCTCTATAAAAAATGTATACAGTTATACATTTACTAAAGAACAATTTAAAACAACAGCCAAAAGTGAATTCTTCATCAGAAAATTCAGTTCATACTTTAGATGCAGGCAGTGCAGTGGTTGTCAATTTTGATCCTGCTGTACATCCAGCAATTTTGGATGGACGGTATCCCCACTTATAGCACAGGGCCAAATAAAAAAGCAGACATTCTTGTAGTGGACAAACATGCTTGAGATTGTCCTACAAAACTTTTATACACATTTTAATGCATCTCACTCAACTGCACATTTGGATGAGTCACTGAAACGTGAATTAGGTGTTGCTACAAGAACACATTTCACAGAATACACATTATACAGAACACTTATAGGATTTCACAAACAAATGTACATTTATTTACAGTTGGCGAGATCTTTTTAGTTATATTTAAATGGTGTATCAATAAGCATAAAAAGCACTGAGGGCAACCTTTTAAACACATTCATTTGAACAAAACTAAACATTTCCCATCCATGTCTACTATTGATTTGTTTAATACAACTGAAATCTTCAAAAGACTGAGGTAAATGGCTGTTGATATATAACCTGGGCTTTACAGTTGGAGGGTTTCTATGCTCTTTTTCTTAGGAATACTACAAATAAAAGTGTATTAGCACTTGTGACACAGTGACTAATTTAGTTTCAAATGTACATTCATACATAGACATTTTGAAAAATACAGTAGAATGTATGTGAATTACAAATGAAATGATTATACAGTGTACATCAAAGAACATACTTCACCAAACTTAGAACGAGCCATTATTTAAAAAAACAAAAACAAATGAAGAGTCTCCTGCTACGACTCCGGCTGCGGCTAGAATAACTATCATAAGAGTCAGACCTGTATTTCCAGGATTAAAAGACATAATTAAAAATAATAAAGCGACACTAGTTTGCAACCAAAATGCATGAATAATTTTGGCTCCATGCTCACCTTGTTCTGTGGCGACCTCTATACCGACTTCTAGAACGACTTCTACTGGTTGTGTGGCTAAAACAAGATCACCATGTAATTTTACTTAAAAACATTTTATTCCCCATTGCGCACATATCAAAGATAAATCTCTTTCAACACTTACCTACGGTAACTTCGGTACTACTTCGAGAACAGGAGTGTCCTCTGCTGTAACTATTCCTGCTTCTGCTGTAGCTCCTGTGTGAACAATTTAAACATACCAAAATTAACTTGACATTAAATATTGGACATAGGAAGACATAAAACATTGTCTGTTGTAACCAACCTGGAAGAGTAGGTGTAGCTCCTTAACCTGCTCCTGGAACGGCTATATGAATGGGACTTACTTCTGTGGCGTCTCCTGTGGCTGGACACAGACCTTGACTTATTCCGAGAGTGATTATGGGATCCAGCCCTTTCTCCTGGAAGAGAGTCTTCTTCACTTGAGCTGTCTTGATTTCTGGGTCTCTGATTTAACCGAGCTGTCTTTTGTACCTCATCAAATAAGGATCCTGGACAGACTCTGCTCTTGATCTCAATCTTGAGACCCTGGGGGTTTCCCTTCAGTTGATCTTGCTGTTTTACTTATTTTTATATTGAAAGGTTTTGTATTAATGGCCTGCGCAACAGTCATGCCTGCCAAAGGTTTCCATTTATTTTCTACTGCTGAGAAAGAACGGTCACCAGGTACAGATTCCTCTGGCTGACTGCCTTGAGGTAAAACAGATTCAGTAGTTATGGAGTTTCCTTCTATTTGAGGTTGAACAAGTGCCCTACCATTATTCCGAATACTTTTTAGAGGGGAAAAGCCTATAGTTTTTGGACCTTGTTGCTTAGCTTCTGGAATGCGGTCTGGAGGACGTACATCAACTTTATTTTGGTCCATTGGTTTGTTACGTTCCTAGTTAATGTCTAAAAGATTGGTATGGATCTCTAGATGGCTTTGAGCTGGACATCTCTCGGTATTGCCATTTAGCTTTGATTTTTGGCTTTCAGTCACCTTCCCATTCTTATCAATACCTATAGAAGACTATTGAAAACGTATTTTGTGATGATTCAAGAAATCCTTGATCGCCTCCTTATTTTCTGAGACTTGGTGCTTGATCTTTTCAGCTTTTATATGCCTTTTTGCTCCATCATTTACAGCATCCGAATTTTCTATGTGAAATTGTTTTGCTTGTGTGACCTAATCATTCTCCTCACCTTCATCACCAAACTCCAGTGGAGGCTGCCAGTGAAACGTCTCTTTCAGCTTTTGGTGCTTTTTTGATTTCTTAGCTTTGGATCCGCGAGATCCTGATCTGGAAGAGTTCCTCCTCTTATGCTTGTGCTTCCTCTTGGCTTTCTTCTTCTTGTGCTTTGAGGTTATGTCTGCAGACAGTTCCTCATTGGAAATACCACCCTCTGTAGGGTTTGACTTTCGAGAGGATCTCAACTTATTTCTTTTCCTGGAACGTGGTGGGGTTTCTGAAATATACCTAGAGTTTGATCTGGTTCTTGACCTTATCCTGTATCTGTATTGAGAACGAGACCTAGAATGTGTAACAGACCGGCCTGATCAACTATGACTTGACCTCATGGATGATCGAACCCGCTTATCAGACCTTGAGCGACTTCTGGAATAAGACCTGCTCCTGGACCTCGAATAAGATTCTCGAGAAGGATCTGGAGAAGAACTTAATAAGTACTGTGTCCTTTCTGATTCCGATCGATACAATCTGTGTGAGTGATGCGAAGATGAGCGAGTGAAAGAACGAGAGCGTGATTGAGAATGTCTCATTTCAGCACGGATTGAGTGTTTCGACCTCTTGCCTGAGTACCCAGACATCTCATCCTCAGAATGGGAGATCTCCTTGGTCTTGTTCTTTTTATGCTTCTTTGAATGTTTTCGTTTCTTAGTTTTCTTCTTGCGTTTGGTTTTCTTTTCTTTTCTAGATCGATGATGGCTGGAATATACAGAAGCCTCTGAACGTGTTCTGATCTTGACCTAGACCTTGGGGTGTCACTTCTGTCATCCCATCTATTGAACAATATTTGAAACCACAAAATCAAACTCTATGTCCCAACAATGTTTTTTTTTTTTTTTTTACAACTTTAAACAATTTCTGAAAGCAAATCAAAATAACATAAACTTAAATATAAACCTTTTAATATAAACCAAGACTAAACTACAAATATTGGTTTGGCAATATTGATAGGCTTAAATGTTTCCCGGCTTGACTGTTAAAAGCAGATGATTGGCTTCCCAGCGGGAGGGGCGGGACATGTGCACACAACCGCCATCTTTGCCGTTACGGGTTTTCCTTATATAGTTGTATTGAGGATTGAGGAAGTGACATGTCTCTTATAAACTGTCTCTGGTTTTAAGACTTTAACTCTTTTTGGTTTACAATACACTATCAATGCTGAGCCATGGATTTCAGGGATCAATTGTTAAGCAAGGACAAATGTTACTAAAATATAAATAGCTTTGGTTCTATAGTAACACTTTACATTTTGACCCTAGAAAATGTCAGTTTATCTAATAACTGGCGATGCAGAGGAAAGACTCTTGTGATGTTTAAGTAAAAAAGGAGCATCTATTTGTTGAATTGTACAAAAGATACAAACGTTTTTAATGTCTCCTCCTGGGGGCATGTCTCTGCGGAGCAGGAAACAGTTCTCTGGCACGGGTGGTATCTCTTCTGGTCGAACCACAGGCTTCTCTCTTTTCACATACTGCTCAGCCTCACCATAATTTTCCTCTGCCATCTCTTTCACAGCATGACTATGAATCAGGCAAAGTGGAGGCAGTATATTTTTATTATACAGCTAAAAACAAAACTAATTCATAATTTCTAAACTATTCCTTGGTGACTCCTACGGATTTGAAAAGGTTATCAGTATACTATTTTTACTGTGACTGTGATAGAACTTGTACAGGCTAATAGCAAAATTGTTATTGCTTTAGATCATTGGCTGAATAACACAAATGCAAATAGATGCTTTCACTCTGTATAATAGGAAATGGATCTGGCTACAATCATTTACCATTCATGTCCTGCTGTTTTAACTCTCTCTCTGTCCTTCTTTGGCTCTCTTCTTTTTCTCTGAGTTTCTTTTCCTCTTTCGAGATGGATAATTTTTTTTCAGACTCCCGATTAGAGGAGTACTGAGATGAAGAGTAAAAGACATCCTCAGAATGAAAAGCTTTCCTCTTTTTTCCTTGAAGAACTATATATATGCATCAAACTTCAATCAGTGTGAAAATGCTCTGAACATAACCACATAATGTAATTTACTAATTTTCTTTATTTCTGACTACATTATCAATGAGCAGACCATGTACATTTATTTTCAACTGGATCTTTCTGTACACTGCCCAAAATAAACAACATATAGTGAACAAAACTAGTTGTCTCAAATTAATAAGTTGCACTATATACAGGTGCATCTTAATAAATAAGAATGTCGTAGAAAAGTATATTTATTTCAGTAATTCAACTCAAATTGTGAAACATGTGTATTAAATAAATTCAATGCAAACAGACTGAAGTAGTTTAGGTCTTTGGTTATTTTAATCATCATGATTTAGGCTCACATTTAACAAAAACCCACCAATTCACTATCTCAGCAAATTAGAACATGGTGACATGCCAATCAGCTAATCAACTCAAAACACCTGCAAAAGTTTCCTGAGCATTCAAAAGGGTCTTTCAGTTTGTTTCACTAGACTACACAATCATGGGGAAGACTGCTTATCTGACAGTGGTCCAGAAGACAATCATTGATACCCTTCACAAGGAGCGTAAGCCACAAACATTCATTGCCAAAGCATTTGGCTGTTCACAGAGTGCTGTATCCAAGCATGTTAACAGAAGGTTGAGTGGAAGGAAAAAGTGTGGAGGAAAAAGATGCACCTGTATTATCTAGTGTAATTATATAAACTCAGTCTGCCATTATAGTGCATGAAGTATCCAACATTCCAAACATAATTATTTTTTTTTGATTAAGTGCATTATCCTGGCATTTGAAGTGCACTTTTTGTCTTTGCAATTTTCAGTGTGAACACACTTATCACACTATTTATACTAAAAACGCAAGTTTTACAAGTACGCAAACTGGGATGCACATACTCCAAACCAATCATATTGCAAGTAAAAAGTGAAAAGTACATTGTAACATATTTGAGATACATCTATAAGAATCAGGATTTTGAACCAGCTTAATTTTACTTTGGGCAGCACTGCCCAGAATGACATGATAAAAATACAAATCAAGTGTCAGGCAAAATGTCTTTTTGCACATAACTTGTTGTGGGTGCATAGGACAAAAACTCAATGTGGAGGAGAAGTGACTGTTACTTGATGCTTCGTAGCATCATGCCTTGTTAGGACACAGTGCAAGTGTGCATATTAAAATTGGAGTCTGCAGTATTTCAAAGCACTTGCCATTTTATTTTATGATGTTTCACAGATCAATTCTTAAACATAACTTTTCACTCCATAATGTAGTTAATGTGGAGATTTAAAAAAATATTCTTCATTAGGTAAAGACAAGTTCAAATAGCATAGTGACAGGCCGAAAGTGTGCTACCAAAATTCCTAATTTATCTCATGCACTCAGGAACAAGCTTACCATCGTTAGCAGACTTTGTAATCAGCTGTCCACAGTCAATCACTCTGACATCAGCATAGGGTCTGCTGGCTGAGTCAGTCTTCAGCCCTTCAATTTTCTTTATAACCTCAAAGCCAGAGATGACCAGCCCGAAGACCACATGCACTCTATATTAAACAAAAAATCCTAACGGTTACAAGAAATTGTGGGTTTGAAGGATACAGCTTGCATCCAAATTATCCAATAATAAATAAACTTTTTTTTTCAAAATGATTTGCTCCTGTGGTATGGTCTGATGAGGCGCTGTCTTAGTTCTATTGTCAGGTAAATTACATAAATGGAGTCCAGGTCAACCAACAGGGACATGTAGGGGGGAAAGATAAAGGGAAATACATTCAGTCAAAAAAAAAAAAAAAAAAAAACCCATTCAGGGTGTCTTCAAGATTAAATTTGTATGCATCAGTTTAAACACGGAGGAATTTAAAACCAGCAGTGCTTGCACAATAACATTGGCTGGATGAATAAATTATAATGAGCAGGGAACAGGTCCAACATCTGTCAGCATTACAAAACCAATTCAACCTGTTTGAAAATATTATAGGGATAACTTCAATTATAAATCAGTGTGTCAATTGCAGGAAAATACATCCTGCAATTCTAAACTTGAAATACATCAATAAATGAAAGACTTAAAGTTTCTCTGTGATGGGAGAACTGATTTCTTTAAGAGGTGAAAATTAATTAAAGATAAATAAGAAGCCAGCGCTAGCTAAAGGCAACCAGAAATACACAGCCAGGAGAGAGAAGCATAGCCTTGGAGAGACACTTTAACTTGGTAGAGCAGGATGCTAGATTTTCTGCAAATTTTACACAAAAACGACAAGAGAAAAATTGTTATACATTTGTAGGCAAAAAGGAATTCTTTTGGATTATAAAATATTTCTAAATGCACATAAACAAGGGAAAAGGAGAATGAAAATGCACCTACATCCCACACGAACATGTAGACTATGTAGAGTCTCCAAAATAAATACAAATGTGTTTTTTTGGTCACATTTACTTATTTACTTTCACATTATTTTGAACTTCCTTTTTTTGTTCTACTAAAGTAAGTAAGGCATGTATGTTTGGAATGACATGAGAGATGAAAAAAATACCTTTTTGGTTGAACTAAACCTTTTAAAGGTTGAATGATGTTCAAGAGACTGACAACCCATCATGGAAAAAATAATAAAAGAATCAAATTAAAAAATCAAACATCAGAGATGTCAGTTAACCAAATCAATTTCATAGTCCACATATCCATGAGCACACTGTTTTTGTCATTGTTCACAAGGGTTTGGGGAATGTTTAGCCTGCATTGTGTTACTGCACTGTGTACATCTCTTAACTTCTCATTTTGCAATAGACCACAATCTCTATAAATAAAAGAATGTTGAAAATTTAAGGCAAGACTACTGGACCTTTAAATAAATAAATAGCCCTTAAGATAAGATCACAGGAATAAAACAGAATCAAGATTCGCAGCTAAGGCGTGATAAAAAAAAAATTACTAGTAATTCATGCACAGAACTGAGATGCCCATTCAAAAGTCATGCAAAAGTTGTTTAAACGCTCAAATTAAAGTTACTGAGTGCTTGATAAAGAACAAAATGTATCCAAGATGGCTTACCTTAAAAAAAAACACCATATATAGACTCACCTCCTCTTCCATTGCCTAACCAAACAAAAGCACATTCACTCACCAGAACAGGCAACTGAAGATAACCAGTAAAGGCACCAAAGATATTTCCATCTCCATATATCTGGATCAATGAGTATAACTGCACATACCCTCAGTGAAATCACCCCCCTTTACCACTCGATGGAAAGTTGAGCCTTTATAACATAATTTTTTTTCCTGTAGTTCTGCCAATGCCTTTCCCGCCTGCACGCAAACCAAAGAAACACACCGTTTTTGATTACTTGAATATAATGGATCTAGTATGTAACTAACAACCCCCCCCCCCCCCCAAAAATGAATTGAACTACTTGGCTACAGTTACACAGACAGCAAAAGGTTAATCATATCTGATCAGCATGGAAGAGATGCCAATACAACTGAAATGAATATGGGTGGGTGAGGCTGTGGGTGACATTGGGGATTGGTATATAAATGTGATATAACAGTCAGCTGAAGGCATGTGTATCTCATTTCAATCTCAGCAGGTGAGAAAAAAAACATCCCTGTATTGACCACAAGCCTTACTAACTGTAATTTAGGACCAAACCTTCTCAATGCATACTATGACAGCTTCTGTCTTCTAGGAACAGGCTGTAAATACAGCTTTGGCTCATTCTTCAGTGCTGTCAGCAAAACACCTGAACTTGTCGTTACACAGCCAGGATTTAGTCACCTTCAGATTGTGCTATTGCCCTATAAGCTTATGCTTGTATAAGAGGCCACAAATGGATATTATATAAAGGTTAGTTGGTTGGTGTTTTAACACCATGCCAGCTTCCTTGGCTATTTTCCTTGTGATTAACCAGTTGAAATATTATAAAAGATCCATTTATAACCAACATTAGGTTTTTATTGTTTATTTTAGATAAAACCTCTAAAATTGGTTAAAGGTCGATCCTGTAAAAAATTTCTGATTGTGTTTGTGAAGTACCTAATTTAATTTCCTAAGAGAATATTGGTTAAATAAGTTCTTTACAGGTTTAAGTCAAAGTCTAGCATGAGAAAATATACATACCAGTGCACAGGCAAATACAGTTTTTGCTTGTCTTGGGACAAACATCGGAGAACAATTGAAAAACAATTCATCCAACTGGAAGAAAGCAAGATAAATCATTATACTCTGAACCCCTTTAAGAGGCTTCTTTTGACACACTGGTGTTGAGAACTAAACATGATTTCTGTAGTTGGAAAAGTGATTTTAAAAACCATAGAATGCCAAACATACACTGACCTAAAGGATTATTAGGAACACCATAATAATACTGTGATTGACCCCCTTTCGCCTTCAGAACTGCCTTAATTCTACGTGGCATTGATTCAACAAGGTGCTGAAAGCATTCTTTAGAAATGTTGGCCCATATTGATAGGATAGCATCTTGCAGTTGATGGAGATTTGTGGGATGCACATCCAGGGCACAAAGCTCCCCTTCCACCACATCCCAAAGATGCTCTATTGGGTTGAGATCTGGTGACTGTGGGGGCCATTTTAGTACAGTGAACTCATTGTCATGTTCAAGAAACCAATTTGAAATGATTCGGGCTTTGTGACATGGTGCTTTATCCTGCTGGATGTAGCCATCAGAGGATGGGTACATGGTGTCATAAAGGGATGGACATGGTCAAAAACAATGCTCAGGTAGGCCGTGGCATTTAAACGATGCCCAATTGGCACTAAGGGGCCTAAAGTATCCCCCACACCATTACACCACCCCCAGCAGCCTACACATTGGTAACAAAGCATGATGGATCCATGTTCTTATTCGGTTTACGTCAAATTCTGACTCTACCATCTGAATATCGAAACTCATCAGACCAGGCAACATTTTCCCAGTCTGTATCTGTACAATTTTGGTGAGCTCGGCAAATTGTAGCCTCTTTTTCCTATTTGTAGTGGAGATTAGTGGTACCCGGTGAGGTCTTCTGCTGTTGTAAGCCATCCGCCTCAAGGTTGTGCGTGTTGTGGCTTCACAAATGCTTTGCTGCATACCTCGGTTGTAACGAGTGGTTATTTCAGTCAAAGTTGCTTTTCTATCAGCTTGAATCAGTCGGCCCATTCTCCTCTGACCTCTAGCATCAACAACGCATTTTCACACCATTCTTTGTAAAATCCTAGAAATGGTTGTGCGTGAAAATCCCAGTAACTGAGCAGATTGTGAAATACTCAGAATGGCCCGTCTGGCACCAACAACCATGCCACGCTCAAAATTGCTTAAATCACCTTTCTTTCCCATTCTGACATTCAGTTTGGAGTTCAGGAGATTGTCTTGACCAGGACCACACCCCTAAATGCATTGAAGCAACTGCCATGTGATTGGTTGATTAGATAATTGCATTAATAAGAAATTGAAAAGGTGTTCCTAATCCTTTAGGTGAGTGTATATAAATGGTAATCTAAAAGCAAACATTTTAAGCATTTCTCTATGAAAACATACTTTTAACTGTTTGACCTTCATACAAGACTATTACAGAACAATCTTATAAAAATTACTGTCACATCCTACCTGGTTCTCTGTTGATTTCCACATTAAAATAGCACTGAGGGCGATCTTTCACCCCCATTTTGTAAAGAGTGGGTTTCCTGTAGTGTAAAATCACAGAAAAACACTATTAAATCTTGTATTCCCAAATCACCTACACCAGAAAGAAATACACTCCATTTCAGATATCTTCCAAGATACTGTTTCTCTCCAGGTGACATGAACAGAAAGTCAGAAGCAGACATTGGAGAAGTGTATCTTTTAAGGACATCTCCATGCATGCCCCTCCAACCTCAACTTCCACCCCCTTTTTTCGAGCACTGCCTTGTCTGTCAGCGGTTCTGCTGTTAGACATCACTCATATGTGATGAATGAGACATTGTTGCTTTGATGTGTGCTGTCATTCCAAACTAGGAACCCTGGTTAAACCAGATGTGGGCTATCTTTGGTCTGTGTTTAGAGACAGTCGTGCTTTTGATTGGCGGAGGAGCTCCAAACATAGTTTAGTATGGGCCCAAATAAACTAAACAAGAACTAAGTATGTACGTTAAAAATATGAAAACAGTAACATTGGTAGCACTTTATTTTACAGTCCTGTTCCCCATGTACATACTATGTACTTATTATAGTAATTACATTAACTATGTAATAACTAGGTACTAATCCTGAACTTACCCCTAAACCTAACCCTATCCCATGTAGTTACCTTGTGTTACCAGAACTTTCTTAGATAAATACACTGTAAGTACACTATAAGTACATGTCAGTACACGTACTGTCCAATAAAGTGCAACCGTAACATCTTTAATGTTGTGCCAAAACAGAAGTAGCGACAATATATTCTATATTCGCATCATATTCACATCAGACTTTAATGGATCACTGTGGGAAAAAAAAATTAGATGGGACTTGGTTCTATGCATCAGTTGTTGATTGGATTTTGAGATGTAGGCGTTCAAACATGGCACTCAAACATGGAGGCAGATGTACACGACTAAATGAGTGGAGAAGTCCTGTATATGTCACAAGAGAGAAATCTGTAGGAAGATCCAGCTATGATATTTTCATATGCATTTGACAAATCATATATGCAAAAATTAATCATTCATAATAAAACCAATAACATGCATTTAAAAAGGCATGTTTTTATTTAATTTCATTTCAACTTCAGCCAACTTCAGCCAAAAACGTATTCATCCTCAGGCCATCTAAGATGTTGATGAGTTTGTCTCTTCATCAGAACAGATTTGGATAAATTTAGCATTACATGACTTGCTCACCAATGGATCCTCTGAAGTGAATGGGTGCCATCAAAATGAGATACCATACAGCTTATAAAATTTTTGCAATAATCCACAAGCAATTAATCAGAAAAACTGCATTTCTATTAAACAATAATCCATCATGAAGGTGTTTTCACTTTAAAATGTCACTTCCTGCCAACATAATAATAATAATAATTCCTTACATTTATATAGCACTTTTCTAAGCACTCAAAGCGCTTTACATGAAAGCGGGTATCTCCTAATCCAACATACCAGTCCGTAATCCATAATTGTGCATCCTCCAGTGAAAATCAATCCCCTGTTGTTCTCTTACATTGAAACTCACAGATATATTTGATTAGAACTGTTTTTCACTTTCTGACAGCACCCCGTAAATACAGAGGATCCATTGGTGAGCAAGTGAAATATGGCCAAATTTCACCAAATTTGCTCCGATGAGGACACAAACTCATCTATATCTTGGATGGCCTGAGGTTGAGAAAATTTTCACACCATGTCAAACAGCTAAAAATCTTTAAATTGAGGAGAGGAATGACTGCCATCAGATTAACACATCTCAAAAGTAGTGCACATATTGTGTTACAACTACGGAAAATGTTGTGCCAGCTGCGTTCCCATATCAAAATAACTTTGTTTATCAGTCCACTGATTGCTAATACAGCTGTCTACTTTGGGAAATGGCAAATATTAGAGTGAATCTCACAGGAGAAGAAAGACGAACAATTTTTAAATATAAAAGTTCCACCTGTATGATATCATTACCAAAAATAAAAATAAAAAAATAAATACTTGATCACTTTGAAATAAATTTAGACTGACCTAGAATAGCTTCCTTTACTATTCCATGTTATATGTTCAGAAAAAAGCATCTGCTAATCCATTCATGGATATTAAAAAGCATTTAATTATGCGACTGCAGATTTAAATCCATGGGTTGCATTATTATTGTCAATAAGCATGGACTTACAAAAGGGTTAGAGCACTCATTACAACACCTGCAGACAATATCTGCAGTTATAATTAATTCCAAGACAGTTTACACAATGTAACGTGGATCAGGCAAACTGCCATCTCTGATTGTACTACATAACACAAACATAATAACACATTCATGTACTACAATATGACGGCAGTAGTCATGTAACGTTAGGGGTATAAATAAATGTGCTGAGCATAGAATCAAAAACACGCCTGATAATAAATAAATAAATAAAATATCACATTAAGTATGGATGTGATTTCAATTAATGAACTTAAATTGAGCTTTAAAAAGTAACTATAAAGTTAAATGACTATTATCCAGACAGAAAAAAATCTAGTTAAAATGATTATATATATATATATATATATATATATATATATATATATATATATATATATATTATATATATGTATTGAATATAAAACAGATTCAGATATAGTCATATTGGTCTACTGCATAACAGTGTAGTAATGTGTAGATAAAGGGCAATACGTATTTAACTAACAAAACCTGCTCTGTCTGCTGTCCTATGTAGCGCCTACTGTGTTGTTGCCAGATCTCTCATGAGAATAGAGCATTCAATTTGTGTTTGGGGGATGATTACATTTGAATTATAGAAAACGGATTAATTTTCATAACTACCACCACCTATCTTCCCTCTCTAACGTGACTGTATTATGTAAATAATCCCAAAAATCACAACATACGAAATTTGATTTTAATTTTATAAGAGGTTTATAAAAGGAGTACTTGGCAACGCTGTTTCCGGACTTTTAATTTGCCTAACCTTAAGCTGTACCGCTGCTGTCGGAAACCCGAGAATAACGAAAATGATTTACATAAATAAATATTATCCATTCTATATTTTATTAAACATAAACAAAAATTGTACAATTTCTTTGAAATGATTTAATAATTATTATTCATTTTTATTTATATACTGTCTGTAAATAGAACAAATAAGAATAAATCGGCATTTGACATTTTGAAACTGATCTTCAAGGATCTTTTATTTTGAAGTAACCCTTGTCTCTCTTGTTTCCCATAATTCCCAAATAAAAGAGGCAAACAAAAAGCCTCTGATTGCGTCTTAATATCATTAAGTCATAAATAACTCTGCAATAATTATTTTGAGAGACTTTTGAAACATAACGTTAGTTGTTATATTCCTGCGCATTTCAAATTCACTGTTTCACACGCTAACCGTAAATGTATTGAGCTGTTGTAAGGTAAGGGATGGTAAAGCGCATCTGCACCTGCTAGCAGAAAGACTGTATTTGAACTACTGAAATAACAGGCAAATAAAATCCAGTCCACATTTAATGATACATTATAGCCAATCTTTGCAAATGTGATCAGTACCAAACAAGTGGTACTTTTCCTCTTATAAAACTCTTTAAAATGAATGTAACTTAGTTTTTGTAAATAGTTTGTCATCGTCAACATTTGATTTGCTAATCAAATAGATTTTCAATGAAAACCGCATTGTAATATGTTGTATATATTTGTAATATGCATATATTGTAAAAATGGAAGGTAGTAATGTCGGTCTTTAGATTGCATAAATCTATTTTTTTTTTTAGACATAAACAATTTGCCCATTTTTAAATGTATTTAATAGAGCAGATCTTCCCTTTGCTTTTTGTTCAGGATGTGTTCTCCTAGAGAGCCACGAGGAGGATGTCACTGATCCTGTTTGCCTTCGTTGTCCGGGTCAGGGATGGACTCCCTCTCTCCGCCTCCACTGATTTCCTGCATAATAAGGAACTTCAGGAGAGAAAGCAACAGCTGAAAGTGATCTCAAAATCCCTAAGTTCATTACCAGAGAGAGGGACAGTCAAGGGCCATGAGCTCAACATTCAGTGAGTGCACTATTGTGGACAATAATGTCATAGTCCATAAATATTTTTTTCCTGGCCTTGAAACTGCAAAAACGGGCAGTTGTTTCTTCTGCAACAAGTAAACATATTTAATAAACAAAAATTATCTGTAGCCATTTTAAATGAAAGTCACGTGGCACTTGATAAGGTGGGATCTATAGATCTGTCAAGGTCTAGAAAAGTATGAAAAGCATCAGCAGAATACTTCATCTGCCATCAGTGGTTCAACCGTAATGTTATGAAGCGACGAGAATACTGTTTGTACACGTAGAAAACAAAATAACGACTTCATTCAACAGTTCCTTCCCTCTGTGTCTCTCCAAATCAGTGTCGCTATTTTTGTTTTCTTGTGTACAAAAACTATTATCTTCACTTCATAACTTTAAGTGGAATCACTGATGGCAGATTAACTATTCTGATGATGCTTTTCATACTTTTCTAGACCTTGACAGTGTAATTTACTTGGCAGTCTATGGAACAGTCACAAGCCTCCCGGATTTCATCCAAAATATCTTAAATTGTGTTCCAAAGACAATCAAACCTTTTATGGGTTTGGAACGACATGGGGTAAGTGATTTAATAAAAATGGAACCGTCATCCACTCTTAGTTCACAACTTTTGAAATCATGAGATGCATGAAAATAAAGGGGGATATACGTGGATCAAGTGTTCCCATGTCCGATACAGGAATGATAAGAATCCTGTTTACCTGCATTCCAGAGTCCAAGATAAGCCAAGGAAATTAGTGGCCGCTCTGTGAAATGACTTGTTAGCTAATTGGTCTCTGTGTTGTAGCTTCCTCTCATCTGAGGGTGTGTCCTACATGACCGTATGTGCATGCGGTCTCCCTGCTGCCACGGCCTTCTGCTTCTTGGAAGACTTGCGCTGGGAATTCACAGCATGCTTTGACGACTCTGCAGTGGCCCTGGCAAGCAGGCCATACCCATTTCTGGAGTTTGGTAGGATGACAAATAAAAGTGATTGGATTAGGCATTAGATGAGTTATGGATTTCATTGATGCTGCATTTAAATATGCAAATTAAGATGAGTCATAAGCTAATCATGAGTTTGTCTGATGGTTTCATTTCAGATAGTGCCATTCAAAAACTTCAGCAGCATTATAACCAGAAAGGGGGTCCATCTCTGGAGGTCACCCTGGCTGAGGTACAGGAAGACCTCAGAACCAGCCCCCCTCAGGTTCTCACCATAGAGCACATGACACTCACCAATGGAGCAGCCAATGGGCATGTAGAACAAACAGCTGCATCAGGTTAGCTGTAGTGATGAGTGAGATGAATCCGTAAGGGGTGCGTCTTATGCTGGACGTATATTTTGACTGATTATTTATCTTTTTTTATTTAAAAGGTCAAAGTCAGAGATTGGAACCAGTTTCTGCACCAGGGATCCTGTCACTGGTTCTTAACATCATGTGTGCTGCCCTCAACCTTATACGTGGTTTCCATCTTATTGAATACACCTTCCAGGTAACACTGTGGTTCAAGATGTTCATTTGGGGCAGAACTATCTTAAATAGAGACCAAAAAGTAAATAAAAACTAAAATCAACTTGTTAAATGCTGCAAGTGAATTTAGCTACATGTATCACAACGTAATGTACATTATGAATTTATTTCCTTTTTTTCCCAAAGATTATGTTAAACAGTCCTTAAAATATAACTGATTTTAAAGATCAGCTTAAGTGAGCGTTAGATGACAAAGGTTAACTAAATGCAAAATGATGGCATGCATGATTAAATATCCAATATCGACCGAAATATACTTACATGTGTGTGTATGTATTTTTCTGGATATGCAAATATTTAGTTTTTTAATGATCACTTATTTGATTAATTTATCACCGTCTGCATGTGTCTGCATGACTGAAAAGATTTTGTGATTGAGGACATTCATATCTTGAAGGGCTTCAGAATCACCACAAAATGTTCCATTTCTTCACCTGCAAAACTTTGTTGTTTTTGCTAACTGAAGTCACTTTCTTTAAGTGAAAAATAGATTAAATTATTACTAATTGAACTAACTGAAATAAAGTAATCTGAAGTTGAAGTACTAAAATAAAAAAAATTAAAGCTAAACAGACATATTTAAACATTTAAAATATAAAACATTATACATATGATAAAAGCAAATAACTAACTTGCCGAAGCTTCAACTAAAATTAAATGAAATCCAAAATGTAAAATAAAAATATTATTATTATATTATAATAGTATATCAATAATAATAAAAAAACTGCTGCAAAATCCCAATAATAACTCCTGAGACAGATTTGTATATAGGGATAATTAAGTTTATTATAATTAAGTAATTTTTTTAATGATAATTACAAGTATTTTACAGAATGATTATGATAGTTTGTGGAATGTGGTGTAATTAATTTTATTGTAATTAATTCATTGATTAAATGTCTTATTTATGATACAATTCTTTTTTACAGGATGATTATGATGGTTTGTGGAATGTGGTGGCATTTCTTTTGGCATTTCTTTGCTGTGTTTGCCAGGTAAATTGTATTATTACTCTGCATGCAAGTTGATGCACTTGTGATATTTAGTGTTTCCATTTCTAACACCATCAAATGCATATCATGTCCATTTAAGCCATCTAACTCCACTCTTTATCTCCTTCCCACACAGTGTCATCTGTACTTGTTCCATACCTGCCAGAAGAAGCTGAAGTCCTTTACTCTCCTGACTCTCATCATCTTATGCAATGCTTTTCTCTTTGGCCTGAGGAACATCTGGCAGCTGGGCTTCCACATGTCCGTGGCCTGCCTCTCCACGCTGCTCACCCTCCACCGCAAACCGCTGGACAGGAACATGGACTGTGGGGTCTGAGGAGGATTTCAGCTGGCCGTGGATAGCAGTAGGGTGAGAGACCAAAAGAATGGACGGGACTTTACATGTGATCTGGTGACTGGTCGCTTTGGTTTCAATCTAATGTTATGATCAAATGTTGATTTTGTTTCACATGGCTTTTCTACAGGGGTCTTCAATTCCATTGATGCATATCAGAAATCAAGTTTTTAATGACATATAAATGTAAAATGGTGAAGTTGATGAGCATACATAAAGTAAGCGTTTTGTTGGTTATGAAAGTTAATTTAATTTTATTTATTTGCTGCAAAATAAGAAAACTTATTGTTTAAGCTCATGTGAGAGATTAATCTTTGTTTGCTTTTATGTATGAAGGATTTTTTTGTTGTCCGTTTAATTGTTATAAAGCTATAGATGCAGGTATATTGCATATAAATAACTATAATAAGGCATGATGGTGACCTCGGGTGATTTGGGGTTTTGTTTCAATTTCAGGCATTTTAGGTTATGAAGTATATTAAGTCAATAACTATTTCAAGTCCTTTGGAACATGATTTTGTGTTTTTATTTTGCACCGTGTCAATTAGTAATGGGTTACTCCACAATACCTTAATTTTTTTGTATTATATTAGTACTGTTAATTGTATACAAAGCACATTCAGGTTGTTCAGCTAGTCTTATGCCATTTTTTACCTCAAACAAGATATTTTTTTCTAGCCTACCTTTCTAGGATATTCATCCCGAAGACTATAAATCAGATATTATTTCAACAAATTATCATAATGCAGCATTCATTCATCAAGTCAGCAAGATGTAGAGGTGCTTAAGAATTGTTGGAAGTGTCCACATCTGTTTTCTTAACCAAAAAAAGAAACGATTTAAGAATGATGATTTACAGAGCCTCGTTTACATATTAATATGTAATTTATTTGCACTAGTATTCTTCATGAAATAGACATTTTGACAAATAGACAAACTTTTGTTTGTTTTGCAGCAGACAGTATTATAATTCAATAAGTTTGAGGAAAATTAAGTTCAGTTGGTTTACATTAATCTTCCATCCATTAAATATGTTTAAAATAATAAGTATGCATCATGTTATACTGACACAGAATAGGAAGATTGTACATTGCATTTCTGTTTATTGCAAATGTTGTGCACTTCAAGCAATTAGCATGGAATAATGCATTTAATTTAATCTGAAATATTTTTACGCAAGTAATAATCATAAATCATGTAAATATCACGAAATTCCTGAATTTTTATAAGCAAGCTGTGCTTCTAAATGGTTCGTGCAGAGTTGGGGCAAAAATGTGATTTTGCTGTGTTGTAGCAGCAGCTTGCATCTAAAGGTTCTGGCCTGGATAACATTTAGTTCTGTGGTAAAGCTACGGTTTGTTCATGGCAATGCCTTACGATTACAGATAGCTAAACAGAGGAGTGAGAATCTGTGTATTATCATTTAAAAATGTGAAAGATGTGTAATAAATCTCATTCTAATTGTAATGATAATGTAAGGGCTCTGTTTCTATCGACTGATTTTTTGGTTTTCTTCACAGTATAGCATAATACAAATTTAAAACAACATGTTCTGATCTGTAATCATGCTTTCTTATACAGTTTTAAAGAGGGTTGCTGGGGTCACAGTGGGGCCCTGAGCCATTGAAACTGATACATATTTACTCACTCCTCATATAATACATGGAGTACTGTGTTTGTTGAATCTATGAGATATGTATTTTTATAAAAAATAATTTTTCATGTAGTAGATCAGATTGAGTGTTTAGTCACACAACTGAGAGAATCTGTATTTAGATCGATTGTATCTCATGGATTTGTGACCCATTGGTTTTTAAAGCCTGTGTCAGTGAACTGTAATTGATGCTGGAGGTTATTACTTATGCACTTTTATGCTTAGTAATAATGAAAGCTTGAGACCAATATTGTCGTGCATCAACCAACATTTGATGATGCATGCATTTAAAACCTTTTTTATTTTTTAAATGCCAGATTTTCTCAATGGACACACTCACTTTTTTTCTTTTTTCAAATGGACATTTGAATTGGTTTCGTTACCTGTAAACTGCTCTTTTAACTTCGACCAACATGAACCTCCAGCAGCCAAGTAAAAGTCTTTTAAATAGTGAGCCGTTATGTGAGAATTATTCTGTGGAAGATTCCGCCATCAAAAAAAAAAGAAAAGAAAAAGGTTAAATGCGCCTGAATGAAACCAGAATTTAAATAAAATTAACAGGATTGTGAGAAAATTGAGTTTTTTTTCTGTCATGGAAAATTAACTTTCTATGTCACAATTAACTTTTTTTTCGCAGTTCTGAGTTAGCAATTTTGGGAAATATGACAAAATATGAAAAAAAACAGAATTCTAAGAAAAGGTCAGTAAACTCAAATATTTTTTATTTGATCAATCTATCCCGTGGTGGAAACGAGCTTCAATATTATTCCCTTTTTGCAACTTGTTTGTTGCTAAAACAGATTCAGACATTTAATAAAACAACAGCTGAACATAAAAACTGTGTTTGTTTTATTTGACTGTTGGGCCAAAAGATTTTCTTATACATTTTCATAGTTTAAAGCTGTGTATACATTTATATTTTAGACAGAATAGAATAAGACAACGTAGAATAGAATAAAACAACTCAAAAATGATTTTTGATAAATATCCTGAGAGGTTTCAAAGTCATGTTGACAGTAAAGTTGTTCTAAATGGCTCAAAGCTTTTAAATTCAAGCCTTTCAGATTTCTGTACTGTAGTTTTCTTGCAATTTTATCCACTTTCTAATTCAAATCTAAGTGCTGTTTCTCTTCATTAAAAATGACACACTTCTCAGTAAATTAAACCGATTTTACGCATAGTTATAGCTTTAGTGGATTGAAATAACTGCATTAGGAAGACCACATTAACTGATGTGTTTTCTAAAGCAACAGTTCTACAATTAGATCATATGTTTCAGTATAGATAGATAGATAGATAGATAATGACTCCTGTGTCTACAAACATTCATATCAGATTATGCTTGTAGGTTGTACTATATGTGCCAGAACATTGGGTGGCAGTATATAACTATGGTTACTATTGGCTGAAGGAGCTGTGTACATTTTATGACTGTCAACAGTATGAAGTTACATACATATTAAATACATAGATTAAATGCATAGATTACTTTTCAATATTTTGTATACTTTTTAATTAATAGTTCAAATTCGTTCTTTAAGTTTACCTTGCAATGCTATGCTGATTTGAGATATACTTTTTTTGCATCTTTAACTGAACATATAGCCTGGTGTGCATAAAAAAAGAATGTTATTGACTAAATATGATTATGTTTCATGTTCAAATTCTTCAGCTCTTACTGTTAAGATGAGATCTGGGACTTGTCTAATATTAACTTTATGACCTATAATCATCTCTGTTGGTCTATTCTCCAGGTGTATGGTTTAAAGTTAGATTTTTGTGAATACAGTTTATGAAGGACTTCTGAGTAATGCTGCCTTTCAGACAGCAATGCTGATCCAGGAAAGTGGTGTATAATGTAAAAGCTGGCAGGGGGTCAGAATTGGGCACAACACAGGCATTACGCACCCAGTGTTGCTGTCTCCTGCTTGGCAGTACTGCACCGAGAGCTTGGCAGTATATAGTCACCTTCGGTCCAACAGATTAAAGCAGAGGTTTGACCCAGATCAACCTCTGCTGCACTGATCCATTTCATTTCAATGTTAAACAAGCATCAGTCACAGTCTTCTTCTTCTCCTGTTGGCATAGCCATAGAGAAAGTAACAAATCTTTTATTTTCTGAAGAAGTGTAAGATGTAATAAGTGTAAGTGTATAAGAGCATAAGAGCACAACTGCAATATTTCTAAAGTTAATATCGAATAATGTACATTTTGGATGCAACATTGCAAACACATTTATCTTTTTGCTCCATTAAATAATTATAATTCAAAACAATAAATAGATTGTTCCTGAAGAAATCAGTGTTTTTGAATGGGTTGCTTGAGTAAATGATTAAATTACTCACTTGTTTTGTTCCTGAATTAATAAATTGTTTGAGTGTAGACCTATTATTCAGTTGCTTACTTGTTCAAATCCTGAATGAATCTGTGTTTTTGAATGAATCATTTGAGCAAATGAGTCAATGGCTGCATCCAAAATCACATACACTCCAAAGAAAGTACTTCTTTTTGTAAGTACGCACTTTGCGATGCTTATTTGGATGCAGCCATTTGTCGCCACCTACTGGCATAATGATGTAATGAAAGATCCACACCACTAATGCACAGTTCAGTATATAATAAGCAGGCGCTGCAGTTTTGTCTTCTGCTGCTTTAAATGCTTTTTCATTTTAAAGCCGGGTTGATTCTAACTGTCAATGGTTTTAGCATTCATCAAATGGATTAAAAAATTTCTAAAAGTTATTCCACCAATATTGTTCCTGTTTCGTTATCAATATACTTCCCTGTTCCCATAGAGTTAGAATGATTATTCAAACTTATAGTCCTCTGTGTGAACAGCCCTTAACTGCTGTATAATAAGAAACAAAGTCTTCCTAGTTTTTCTCAGAAATTCTGAAGGAATTCAAGCTTTGTAGTCTTTCTGTAGTCATGCCTTGCTTTTTATTCTTAAAGTTATGTGTTTACTTAGAGCTTTTGCATTGTATGAATAAATTTGTGATTAACAGCATCTGTTAACATTCTTTTTGAATGTTATGCATGATGTCGAAAGAGGCATATCTTTATTTTCAGTCATGAAGCATTAATCAGAAGATCAAAGGATTAAAGGTACAATTTGTAATATATTTGCAGTAAAATATCCAAAAACAACTAGGCTAGTCCAGCTGATTGCTATAATATCACAACAATATCTCTAATGTTTTCAACTACTTGTAAATCATGAGAAAATGCCCATTCTAAACATAGGGCAGTGCAGTCGCCTGTCAGTGACGTTAGTTACCCTTTTAAACTGCCTTTACTGATGTAGAAACCACATGACAACAGTGTCGTGGACAAATGCGGAAGTAGCTTCGCGACAAACTTCAACTAGAAAGAGATGCAGATCTCACTTGTGTTTTACTCGACAGGTGAGTTCTTTTGATTCGTATCTTTACAGAAAACGTATGCTATTATAACGATCAAAAAGATTAGTATTATGGGGCATACACGCCAAATGCGGGGTATCGCGTTTCTAGACCCGTGCGAGAACGCGCCTGAACCATAGTCTGATCGCGTCTTTGCATTGACTTTGTATGTAATCTACTCGCGCAAATTGTTGAACTTGCGTTAAATCCACGATTTATCTTTCCGTCTGATTGATGACCGTCAGTGGTTGGGTAGAAGACAACAAATCCCATCATTTCACGCTCCTTCTTAGCGTCATCAAACCACGCGATTGTTATTGTTTTGGTAGTGCGCCCTCTAGTGGCAGGTCTCAGAATTTATCTCAGATTTTCTTGCTTGCATTGCTCTATAAATTGCTTTGTGCTTCACCCATACTACAGCAGTTCATTCAATATGAGAAAACAACTTTGTTAGAAGAACTTTGACTATGTTATACATAGGGTTGGGAATTGTTAGAAATTTTCCGTTTCCGGTTCCGGTTCCGGTTCCACCTAACGGTTCCGGTTTGATTCCGGTTCCATTAAAATCATTAAACAATTATTAAGAAATAGTGGTAAGGAAAAATGCACAATACACAACTACTCAATGCTCGATACTGTTTATTACTCACTGTCAACTTAATTTAAAGGTTGGCAATGTCAAAATGCAACATATATTACAGTGTACAGATCTTCATAAGTAGGGTGGGGTATTTTTTAGAAATTTTCTGGTTCGGCTTCTGGTTTCATTTAAAGCTGTGGTAGGTAATTTTTTTACGCTCTAGCGGTTAATAAACAGAACTGCTTGCATCTTGCGGAAGAACATCGTAGCCGGAACTACTTCTCTCTGTTTATGTCTATGAAGAATCACAAAGGTACTGGGTTACTCCGCCGCGGTATCCCCGAAGGAATCTAAAATAGTCCGAATATAAACACTTATTATAGGTGCACCCTATTCAGGAGAAGCTAAAAACAAGGTTTGGAAAATGGATTCATGGTGTACTCGCTTATTATATACATTTTTCTACATTTTGAACACAAACAAAGTTACGGACCGGAGCTCTGATTGGTTGTTTCTTACCGGGAGCGGATGAATTTCTGCAAATGGCAATAGGAGCACTGGGAGGAGCCAGAGGAGCTTGATTTTTTCACAGATTATCTGTCTCATATTCTACTGTCAGGACATAATGACAGGTTTAACAAATATGTAAAAAAAAAAAAAAATTTTTTTTACAAAAGTTACCTACTGCAGCTTTAAATGAACTGTGTTTTTAACTTTTTTACCTTCACTGAATTTAGCGTTGCTGGAAGGTAGTAAGTAATGTTGAGTAATGCTAGCCCATCAATCAGCATGTGTTTCAAAGTTGATGTTTTTTACACTATCAATAACATTTTTCTTTTCAAGCAGGAATAAGCTTGTTGTCCAAATAGTCCCTTGAGGGCTGAGACACTTGTAAATTTCCCTTAATTAATGAAAAATAAACGGTTAAACTTAAATATGTATACACGCCCTCCATAAAGTCCCTATTTTACAAATAATATTGCATTTAGGAGATGGTGTGATGCAATGAGTGGTTTCCACATTTTTAAACATTTAAAATGCATTAAAATAAATATTTTCTATCACTTTGTTTATCACTCTTGAAATGACCTGTACACTAAATAATCTAACCCTCATACTTGCATAACAATAGCAGTCTATTTATTAAGTGGTCCAAATTGAAGCCAGTATGTATATATTAAATTTGGAATTTGAGGATAGTGTCTGTGACCTTTTTTTATGTCATTCCCCCTGTGATACAAAGCGTATGCATTACAATCAAACTCTTGAACAAAGTTCATTCAGGCACATATGCACCAATTTACAAAAAGGAAATGGATTTTTCATAGATCAAATAGTGTTCCTGTATAATGCATTTGTGAAAATCTGAGTTGGACTCTGGACTATTGTTGAATTGAGCAGGTTCATAACCAAATATGCATAATAATCACTTTCCAATAATGCTTAGTATGTCCATTTTAGTTACACAGTCCTCATGATTCAGATTGGAGCCACAGGAACCGTGTCTGGTACTGTACCACCTCCTTTTTTTCTTTCTTTTTTTAATGATCATCTTTGTCCTGATAAATCACTGTACTCTCAGTGAAAATGAGACACTCCAGAGACCATTTGCTCTGTTTCACACATGCGATTGAAACACTGTTAATTGAGGAAGATCCTTGGCAGCATTATGAATATCTGATTAAACAAAACCATGTAATCCAGTAAGCTGTTATTATATGTGTTTTTGCATATATATTATGTGTGGGCAGACTTTTAACAAAGCTGAAAATGACCAGACCTGTTTTTGTGTTGAATTTTGTACAAAAGATTTTTCAGTAACTATTCATTTCATTGTATCTTTTTGTCCATAAAATTAAAGCAAATGTTTATGCTAATTCTGCCAAACATGTCATTTAGACGATAAGAAAGGCATTCAGGTTTGAACAAAATGAGGGGGATGTTTTAATAATTCTTATTTATTTGTTTGTTTTTTTAAGTGTGTGTTTTGAAAATAATGCTCTACAAACAACAGTGTGACCCTAACATGCCATAAATATTTTATACCTCATATTACCAATAAAATTCATCAGGGACATTGTATTTGCTCTAGAGGTTGCTTTGACCCCGAAAGACCCTGTTTCAATCAGTTTTAACTGGCTTTCCCCCCCCCCCCAACCATATACAGTCTCAGACCATACTGAACATCTGAGATTATCCTGAAGAATTTCCTGAAAAAAAGTAATACTTTTTTTTTTACAAGAATATGAAGCAGCACTGTATTCAACATTGATAATAATAAGAAATGTTTCTCAAATCAGCATATTAGATTGATGTGTGACACTTAAGAGAGTAATGGTTGCTGAAAGGTTAGCTTTGCATCACAGAAAAAATTGCATATTAAAATAGATGAGTTATTTTAATTGTAATAATGTTTCACAATATTAAAATTTTTACTGTATTTTGATAAGTTAAATGTAGCCTAAATGTAAATGTAGAGGCTTTCAAAATTGGATGTTGAAATGTAAAACAAAGAGATAAAAAATGAATAATCTGCATTCTTTCTAGGTTTTTCTAGGTCACTATTCAAATAAGAAAATTGTGATCCTAAAAAGGTCAAATGTTCTTGCTTTCTAAGCTAAAAAAAATGCAAAAGTGACGCAGGTCCTCAATCTATTTGGCATTGACATCTTTGTAAATGAGTCTTATAATTTGAAATTCATTCAAAAAATTCCATATCCTTAGAAATCCTGATTTTACAGCATACATTATGGTGGTTTCATTTTCAGAGATGAAAAATCAATCACGAACTCTTCTATTTTATGATCAACTTTTTTTTTTTTTTTGGACACTAAATGAGTTTCTTAAATATAAGTCATACACCCACAGATAAAAGCTTTAAAGACTAATTTATAGACACTACTAACTAATTTATCTGGTGAATATTATAGAAGCCTTAATCCTCCTCAGATAAGAATGTATAAGGCTTTTGGGAAATGCATATTAAAATATAGATAATACTAGGAATATAATATATTAAAATGATAATATAATTTTAATATTAGAAGCTATGAATGACTATTGAATGACTATATTTACCCCATTACCATTTTGGCACATCCAACTATTAATTTCATCAATACATTGGCAGAGGGAGTCAATGGGGCTTTAGTCATTTGGAGATAAGGCTAGGCAAATCAGGATATCATCAGCATAGCTGTGATAGGCAATTTGGTTCTTTCTCATTATTTGACTTAGTGGGAGCATATACAGGCTAAACAAGAGCGGTGCAAGAATTGAGCCTTGTGGGACTCCACATGTCATGGACGTCCACTTAGACTTATGCTCTCCTAGACTCACATAATAACCTCTCCCTTCTAAGTATGACCTGAACCATTTGAGTACCATTCCAGAAAGTCCGACCCAGTTTTCCAGTCTCTCTAGTAGTATGTTATGATTGACAGGGTCAAATGCAGCACTGAGATCTAGCAATACCAGCATCAATATTTTGCCAGAATTTAAGCAAATATCATTTATTATCTTAATGAGTGCTGTCTCTGTGCTGTGATGCGGTCGGAAACCAGATGGAAAATTGTACAGGTATCCATTTGAGTTCAATTTAAAGTTATTGAAAAAGTTATTGGCTATTATTAGATTGATGAATCTTCAGTTTAATCTGAATCTTCAGTTTAATCATGGGCGATTTCTTGCTGTTCATTTCTTAGTGATAGTACCATTTACATTTGCATATAGCCAGGCTCATAGTACTGAACAGCCACGTTTTACTCCTAATTCAGAAAGTGTTGCGAATAAACCTATATGTTTTGCTTCCTAGTCTCCCTCAGAGCATGGTAAGAAAGTCAACAGTCGATAAGAACAGTCTGTTTGATGTTAGAGGTCTGCTCCATTCATGTGTGAAATCCTCCACCTCTGGAAAAATCAAACACATAAACCCATTAAAACTTGTGCGAGTTGCCACAGGGTGAGTCCACCCCACTGAGAGCATGTCTTCTCTCCTTCGGACTTTTGGAAGAAAGGTCAAGCCCCCCTTAAAGTGGGGGAAAACTGTTGGGAAAACATGAATTATTTCATACATCTGGCACTTGATTCTGTTAATCTCAAAACGGGTCGCATTTGGATTTGATTTGGCTTGAATCAGATCTAAATTGGCTCAGTTTGTGTTCAAAGCATTTTTAGATGTTGCACCGGGCTGCCATAAGTAAAAGTATTAAAATTATTCTCACAGTGGTATTGCACCCTCCCGAGCCCTTAGTTTGAAAGCTTATGAAAGTATAGAATATACTAAATGTTGATTGTATAGAACGGCATGATTTTCTACATAATTAGTCATTAGTGCAGAAAATCTCATGGTACCACAGCCATCCAATCTGGCTTCACTAAGAAAAGCTTTAAAATTAATTTTGGCACCAAAATCAATAGTAGTGAGGATAATTGCATGCATTGTTATACGTGGGTTTATGTGTTGGACACCTAGGGAAGAGCTGGCAAGCATCTGAAAATGACAATCAAAGCCTCACACACAATTACAATGACATTTACCCATCTGCCAACATGAACAAATACCTATTTACCGAGTTATGAATAGAGAGTTTCATTCAGTCAACCGCATATAGTAAATTCATTTTGAACTGGAAAATATGTCCAGGGCAAACATGCATATCTGTATGACTCATCTTTCTATTCACCCACACCATGAATTCTCTTCAATTAAATTTCACTTTCAAATGTGTGTGGATTGGAACCACAACCTTGGCTTTGAATCGCAAAACATTGATGTGAAATCCCAAAAAGCCTTTGTTTGAATGAATGTCTGAGGGACAGTGCCAGAATAACATTTTCTTGACTCATACAAATTCCTACACTGTGCAATGTTTCTTGGCTATGAAAGAATACTTTGAAGCTTATAATCGGTCCAGCACACAATTTACAACCAGGACAAATAATATAGCCCATGTTGACATGTTAAATATAAGCAGACTCGAACATATGAGGAGAATATTACAGGACTTAGAACCTGCAAGCTATACTGTACAGTCACACAGAATGCAGAATGGAAAAAAACACACGGCCTCTTGATTTCTTTTTAAAGGTTTAACAACCCGATGTGCATGCCGAGATGAACGAAAAGTGCAGTTTCAGGTGTGTGTGGGACTCAAATGCATCTTATCAACACCACGGAGCCTGAGGCAAGTCAGGCTTTCTCTGATTGGATACTGTCTGACAGCTCGAGCTCCAGTCACGGTTCCCAATCACATCTGTGAGTGTGAACTCACAGGCTCAAGCTAATTACCAGATCATCTCCCATTTCTGCTGGAATCACACATTTTTTTCTTATACTATGCCATGCTTTTACTCCATGGAAGCCACTGAACACAATGTAATACTTCTTTGATTTCACACGGAGAGCACCCAATTGGGGCCATTTCTTACAATATCAGGTCAAGTCAAGCCAACAATACAATGGCACAGATTTGGCATTCTTAAAGTAGGTTTGGTCCAGCTCAAAGCTTTGAAACTTGTTGAAAGGTGGTGCTGAACCTCCATGGGTACTTTGGCTCATGAATATTTAACAATGGGCATGAATATTGAAATGTAGCTTGCAGCTAGGCACCTGTTAACAGCCCTGATGTGGAAAGCAGCAAAAAAGAGCATCCAAAAGAACGACAAAATACTTTCTGTTTTATTATAAAACACTTCTGTTAACACATTTTCAATTTAGGCTGGGCTCATTGTCATAGAATAAGGTATATGTCACTGGCATCATTCATTAGCTTATTTGCATATGTTCCATTGATCGTGTAAAACAAAGCTGCAATAAATCGCTGAATCCTTCGGAGCAACAAAACAACATTTCTGTCAGGATGACTATCGTCAGAATGATTGACACTTAGCATACAGTTTGGTTTGGTGGAATGGTTCTTATTCAAATATCAGAAAGATAGGAAAAGATGCTGACTGTGGTGAAAGGAGGAGTTGGGGATGGAGGAGGGTAATTTGCTCCCGAGCAAGCGATAAAGCTGCTGAATAATACTGAATAGCATTACTGTAGGAATGTCATGATAGGCGTCATGTTCCTATAGGTAGATGTGGATCAGCTAAGAGTCAGTCGATGCATCCTTGACTCACGTGACCTGCCTGAACTAACGCTATACACTTCATTTAATGGTTCGATCAGGCAGAAATAGCAAAATTAAAGTTTAACACTTTTCAAGGTTTATTTCTGAGAAACTTACATTGTATGGGTGAAGGGAGGCTTGGACAGATTCAATTTATTTTCTTTATCTTGAGCATTCTGACAGCTTTATTTTTCATGTGTTTTGTTATCAGTACAATCAGACCTCAGTAGATGGATGATCCCTGACTGAAGCGGTGAACCATTCAAAACAGAAACACAGATAAGAGGACTTGACCGCTGTGGTAGAAAAGAAAAACACATTAGAAATTAAAATACACGCACAAATTCAGTGAAGTAGGTACCAGGTCTGAGAGTGATTTATTACAATTCTAAATGAATGAGTAAAATATATATCCAAGGAACATCAACAACATAGAATTTTTTTTTTTTTTTTTTTTTTTTTTTTTTTTTTGCAGAAAATGTACTTATCATCCTAGATAAGTTTATGTACATACAACACAAGACATTAATTGGGTTGACTGGAGTCGTGTGGATTACTTGTGATGTTTTTGTCAGCTGTTTGGACTCATACTGACGGCACCCATTCACTGCAGAGGATCCACTGGTGATCAAGTGATGTATTGCCAAATTTCTGTAAATCTGTTCAGATGGAAAAATTTATGCCTAAACAGAAACAGGCCTTTGAGAGTGGCTTGTAAAAGAGATATTAGACAAATGACTATATATATATATATATATATATATATATATATATATATATATATATATATATATATATATATATATATATATATATATATATAAAGAAAACAGGACCAGCTGACAATGAGGGAAATCCACACAGAGACAAATAATTTCCCACCATTACTGACATGAGTATGTGTTTTTGAGTGTTTTACTTTGGCAATTCATAATGTTTTCATAATGGTGTCTGATGTTTGTGTGACTGGAAATGGTTCTCTCATGTCAGGCATTTGCACATGTATATGTGTCATAATGTAGCCACGTTGGTGTGACTTAAATTGGATTCACAGAAAAGATAGTCCAAACATGATTAAATGACGTTTTAAGGAACTGAAATGTATGATGATAGCTAATTTCAGTGAATGCAAAAAACAATTTAAAACAAGTTATATATTTTTTATGAATATTTCTTCCCCCCTGTGGTCCACCTATAATGTTTACCCAAAAAATAAGCTTTGTGTATTTTACTACCGAGTAACATGAATTTGTGACGAATAATATATAATATATAGTTGGAGAGGATGCTCTGCCTTTGACATTAATAACAAAAGATATTGGAATCGTCTTTTAAAAATTGAAGCCTGTGTAAATTTGCTTTTAGCATTGTTTTTCCAGACCTGTGGTCTCCAGATTTGATGTTTTTAAGTTTAAAGAATTTTAAAGGGCATGCCATAATCCACATTAACTTGTTTATATTGGTTGATTCCTCATGTTTTGCTGAATGGCAAGGATAATAATAATAATAATAATAAAAAAAACCTTAGATAAGGAAAAAGTCCAGTTCCTTGCAGGATGGACATTGAGTTGGCAATGGATTGCCGCAATTATCCAGACAACTAAACAAAAGCCTCTAAAAGTAGAAAAATGTGTTTTAGTGTTAGCATTTGCTTCTCTGCCCTTAATTTCATTTAGTGCTTACCAGAAGGCAAAGGCAGAACGCTTCTTCAAAGGATGTCTGGGATTTGACAGGCTCGGAGAGGAGGCTGTGTATTTTAGTAGAGTGAAATTTACACAGCTAATAATTTATTTAGCTGAATCTCTCTGGGGGGAAAGGACTGTGACACAGGGCTTTTTCTTGGTTTTCTTGAAGGCAGATGGAAAATAGAAAGGATTTTATATGAGAGTGTCTGTTGTAACCCAATGGACCAGCAGTTCTTCTGTTATTAGTATTCAAGTGTGTAATTTCTGAGCAATGTAAATATACAGCTCAAGTTGTTTATTTAAAATGAAACATTTCAACAACAGTGTAAAATGGTTCCAAATGGTACAAAAATACATATAGCATGTATCAAGCTTATTAAATGTGGATACAAAAATATTCACGTGTACACATGACTGTAAAGAATTTGGGTCATGCTTTTTGTAAATTTATTACTTGAAATGCACCATATGTGTTGCATGCGGTATATGGACAAAGATTACTCACTTTCACAGCACAGATACACAGTTAATAAACACGACATCCAGTTTTTCTGCTCTGCACTTACATATTACACTTCACCTTAATTAATATTCAATAAACAGCATATCTACACATTATTCCGAAACCAGACACAGCCTATACAGTGCAAATTATTAAAATAGGCACCTTTTCCTATATGCATTTATATAAAGTTCACCAGGTACACCGCTTGCTAGCTTAAAGTGATATTTGTTCTTTTATATATTGAAAATTAAAACATTTTATTTAACATTTTTATAAGGATATACATTCTTTATTGTGGTAGATTAGAGGTAATATGGCTAATCACACATTTAAAGTAAAAAATATGTCATCGGACAATATTGGTCTTTAAATTCTTTTCATTAAATATATTACTATAACCTTTGCAAGAAGTCCTATTTGGTTATAAATTCCCTTTATATATTCTATCAGATGTGACTGTACATGGTTTTTTTACACTCCACTGGAAACAGAAACCACAATCCAGAACTATCTTTATGTTCGCTGACCCAGTTCGAGTCGCTTTCCGGGACTTCACAGGCCGTGATCTGGCTGCAAGTCCATCTCGATGAGAAAAACTGTGAGACAAGAACATTGGTATGACAGGGCGGCCTGCTTTTTCATTTCCCTTTAGCTTGTACATAAACACAAAAACCCTTCTGGTTGAACAAGCACTGCAAGTTACCACTGAAACCAAAGAACGTAAAAAGAAAATGTTGTGTCACAGTGCAAAGGAAATGGAAGTTTACAGGATGACTGCAAAGACTTACAATGCACATAAATACTAATTCCATTGTTAAGAATAAACTGGTCGAAGTGTATTATTCCTTTAGGTTAATAATAATCATTGTCAAAGCCTATGACAGTTCTATCAAACTCCAACAGTGCCATCCTTGTCATCGTTGATCTCACAATTTATAGTTTGTTCTTTGCACAAAAGGATTTGACATTAGACCATAAAACCGTCCAGTCATGGTGATACATGGCACAATGACACTCAAACAAGCATGCAAAATGAGTGTTGACACCGCTGGAATGACTGATCTGGAATGATAGTGCAGAGAAGGGCATTCGGCTTCCAAATGGGCCTAAACACACACACACACACACACAGATCTCAAAACATTAAAAAAATATATGAACAACATGTTTTGAAGACACATCACATTTGGTCTCTACAGTATATCTCCATGTATTGGATATTCAACAATCCACTTTTGGTTGCCTTTTTGTTTGTTTTTTTGTTTTTTAACTTGCCTCATAAGCCAAATATATAAGGGCAGTCCAGGTAAAGAATCCCTAACCTCTTTTTCCTACAGAGTATCATCAGTCATTATTGATGTTGCTGTTGCTTCAGTGTCTCTGAAGATCTGAGTCTCAAAGTGATGGCAAAACTGCAATCTCGCCGCTCTCCAGAAGATCACTTTCGCCTTATTTACATCTCTAATATGTTGCAGACGATGATCATTGCCTGTCCAATATTGGGTTTTTCATCCAAGAACCTCATTAAAGACTCCTATGGCATCAAATTGTGCTATGTTCTGCAAAAATTATAATACAGTCTGAAATTCACTGAATTTCATTAGGACACTTCCCGAACGTCTTCATGTCCTTTCACAGTCTCATTCTGGTGACCATAACCCATAGTTGTAGATCCTAAGACTGTGATGGATGTCTCATCTTGACATGCGGACGCACGGCGAGTCTTGGGGCTGCAGCGAGTCAGCATGGAGATCTGCGTGCTGAAGTTGTTACCATTGCTGCCCATAGATGGGTGTTGGTATTTGGTGTCAGGACCAAGAAACCTTTCAAGATGCCATCGCCTCCATTTCCTCTTGATCTCAGCTTGGACCTGAGAGTCAGACAAGTTCCAATATAATCAAATGATGGTGGATAAAATGTATTCATACTTTACAGTTTTGGACAAAAACTCTACAAGTTACATTACGTTACATTACTCTGTAAATAAGGAACATTACGGAAGTAGAAAAATAGCTTGCAACTGTTCCAATCTGGCTGTATTTCTGCAAAACTTGAAGTACACATTGCTTGTAGCACACCAGTTTTAAAGTGAAATCTCTCGTGACTGGTAAATTGTGTGTTCAGTTTTTCAGTTTTTGGGATTCTGGCTTCCAATGTTTTTACCATGGATCAGTCACAGTGCAAAGATGCTTTAAAAGTGATTCAAACGATATCATTCTTCTGTGCAGTAATCGTTCTGGAATCTCTTTGGACAGATTCTTGAAACTGACTGATATTCGGACTGATTTTTGAAAAGTGTGTATGCTGCTATCGAAACCATATTTTTTAGCTTGCATCTTTTTCATTTTAGCTTGCATCTATTATTCTTTAGTCTACTATTATTACTTAGTACTGGCTCCACATAGAAAGTGTAATGATGTATCAGGTGAGTTATTGAGTTAAGTTTACTTCATCAGAAAAGCCATACATATGGAGCTGGTTATGCGATGCAAACATCAAACTCTATTAGTTTACAAATCATGTAGTCACCAGTGAGCCTGGGTTGATTTTATGGTAAAACAGGATAATTTCACACATAGAAATCAGTTTAAGTTTGTTCACTAGTTGTTAAATGTCATCTATGGGGTACAAACATGTCAAACAATTTAAATGCACCTGGAATAAAGTCTGCACCTGTGGCCCTTTTATTTAATCTGTACAAGCAAAAAGGCCCAAGATGCTGTGAACATCAATGCATATATCAAAGTAATAGGCCTCCTTTGCCAGTTTGTCTAGAGCTATTTGCAGCCTGTGTGAGCTCGCTGAATCTAAGACAATTACAGGCTTCCAGGGCTTTAACTTTTAGTTAGAGAAATCGAATGAAACTTCAATATAGGAAGAGGCTTCTGATCAGCTGTGAGTGAGTGCACCTAAAGATTCTGTCTGTTTATCCATTCATTCGTGCCTCACCTCTCCATTCAGGAAACAGTAGAGTACAGCAACCACAAAACCCTGTTAAAACAAGTGAAAGCAACTTACTCATATGTCATTATAGGTAAAATGAAAGTATTACAAGGTCATTCATTCAAAGTCTTACACACAGAAATTAGTATTGCTAGACGTCTAGAAATTCCTACCGGACAGTCTAGTATGACTGTGGTCTAAAAAATGTGGGTTGGTGTGTCCTGTAGCAGATATAAGTATATTTAACTAATGAGGACAGATCCTTCCTGAATTCATGCCAGTCATTCTGTTGGCTCTGCTTATGAAAGTTAGAATTGGGGCACTTTTTTGTCCTAAGGGATTTTTATTTATGTATTATTATTCAAACTAACAGACTTTTTTCTCCATTTTCTTTTAAAAATGAAGGCCACATTTTGAAACTGTCTTGAAAACATTTTACCAAGCCTTCATATACCCCCCTCCCCCAACCTTTTTTTTTTTTTTTTTGCCATTTTTGTCATATTTATAAAAATAGATTTATTGTTTTACTCTTTTCCCAGACCCAGATTGTTAATATTCAGATCATAGGGAATTTGTCATAAATCATTTAAATATTAAACAATTTAAATATTTATTGTACGGAAATGGTTTCAATACATATTCAAACTTATGTCTGACTACACTGGTAGCAATTGGGTTTTTACTCTGATGAGGAGACATCAAAATGTTCATAAAACAAATTTGGTAACATTTTACAGTAAGGTTCCATTTGTTAACATTAGTTAACGACATTATTTTTATTAACTAAAATTAACAAAGATGAATAAATACTGCAACAAATGTTTTTGTCCTTTGTTATTCATTGGTAGCTAATTAAGTGTATTTTCTAATCAAGATCCATTCATGCAAAAAAACGTGAAAATACTGTGTTATTGTTCGTATTTAGGATACAAAAATGCGCTAGCTTAAAATGCCTTAACAAGACAAAGGAACAAACATTTTAATAAAAAAATTTAAAAAAACAATGCAAAATTTGAACAAAATAAAACATTTGCAAAGTGGTGGAAATGTCCATGACTTTAAAAATGACATTTAATAAACTAGTGAGAATGTGAATAGTGTTTATAAGAGAGTTTTATAAACATCCACAGGGCAAAAGTGGCCACAGTTGAGGAAAGCCCCAACTATGCCATTAAAAAACAATGGCCAATAGCTAAAGTGTGTGAGACAGAGATTCTCTGTGGAGGAGCCCTGAGCAATTCTACCAGACATCATTAAACTATTCTGCTATCTGAACAACACTGCTACGATTAGCCGGAGAGCTTTTCCTGTCACTGGCAACTATTGATATTTGAGCTCTACTTTTTTTTTTAGTGACTAGTTTGAGTGATTATCCTCAGACGATTATTCTCAGTGAATCCTCAGACGTACCTGAAATGACCCAAGAATGAGGTCAAACACAAGCCTTAGCTCAGTCTTTATGTTCTCAGGAATGAAAGCGAATATGATGAAGTTTATCCCAAAGAGTGGAATCAACAAAAGTGTGGATTTTGCCAGCCTCCTATAGAAAAGAAGAAGGAGACAAATAGCTTTATGGGATACTTTCCTGTCATTCATAACCTGCACACAGTGCGGGGCTGCAAATTATATTATTACCAGGTGATATCAAAAAGCATTTTACTGGAAAAACAACATTAGTGGTGCTGGGTAGAAAATAGCAGGTGCTTAAGAATTGAGTCTTGTTTTGTGCGAACTGAACAGTGGAGAGCTACTTAAGGACAAAGGACATTAAATCATCCGAACAGGGGCGGAGAGAGCCAGTGACATTTTAGATGATGAGATTGCAGTGCAGTGGGTTCTCGCTTACTGCTGGAGAGGCCAGCTAAAATATCCCCATATTTTATGCCCATGTTAAAATTACATAAGCTAAAATGTTTCTCATGTACCTCCAGTCCTCATCCTTCTGAACAGACCAGAATAAAGCAGAAGTTGTGCTTTAGATGCTCGTGTCCCAGTCAGACTTCATAACTATCTTAACCAGCAAGAATATTTTGGCCAACCAGATTTTGTTTTCTTCTGGTTTCGCTGGATAGCTGCAGGCTTTCACCAGTTAGGACCAGCAATTAAATGGATAGTTTACCCAAAAATTCCATTATTTTCCATGCAATTACACATGATAAAACTTCTAGCTTCAAAAAGAATGCAAAAAATTAATCATAAGAAAAAGTAGTTTTTCATTTTTCACATTCACACAGAATTTTCATTTTTGTGTGAACTATCTCTTTAAATTTGATGTTGGTCTTCTCAGCACTGTGTGGAGATTAAATAGAACAAATTACAGAATTAATCTTATATGAATGCAAAAATTCTGAATACTTACGAATATTGGTTTGATTCATTTCTCCCAATGTCAGGACAGTTGATCTTCTGCCGCAGTATCCGAATGATACAAATGAAGAGGATAAAGTTCATCTGATGTATGTGACAAACAACAAAATAAATAAAAAAATGTAGTTGGTGTTATTTTGTAGTGCTTCATGATTAAGTAAAAATTACTGAAATCACTGAGGGGTCAAAAAGCCAGTGGTTCCAAAGCACAGTGTTTATATGTCTCAGAGGAAGCAGGGACTGGCGACTATTAGCAGAAGTACAAAATAAAGCTAGCTCCTTGGGACGGCAGCGAGACAACATTAACTCTAAGTAGACGAGATGGACTGTAGTAAAAAACACGCAATGACTGAGGAATAAGTATGTCTGAGTGGAGGGAGATGAGAAGAGCCTCAGTTTTCCAGCCTAACATAGCAAATCCCAGACACCATGAATAAATCTAGAGTGGCATATTTTCTCTCTCTGTCATTCTTTCTCTCATGACCTTCTTTCTTTCCCTTAAATCTCTCAAAAGAAAAGCCAATTGATATTTCATCTACAGTGGCACATATGTCAACAGGTTTGAGTGTTCCTGACATCTTGACACTCAGCACTAAGCAAATCATTATATTGTAAGGGTATAAACAAACAGCCAAAACACAAAGGGAGACGCATGAGAGATTGATAGTTAAGATTTCACAATAATTACTACAAGAGTTTAGAATTATTGGATGGTAATTATATTGTTTATGTGGAGTAGATCTAATAAATATCATGAAAATTGGCATTTCTTTTAGG